>NW_009222701.1:5796-31976 GCF_000690835.1 Fulmarus glacialis
TTCATTCACCACTTCCCATGGGCAGGCAGGTGTTCAGCCATCTCCAGGAAAGCAGGGCTCCATCACGCGTAACGGTGACTTGGGGAGACAAATGCCATCACTCTGAACGTCCCCCCCTTCCTTCGTCTTCCCCAGCTTTATATGCTGAGCATGATGTCATACGGTATGGAATACTCCATTGGCCAGTTGGGTTAGCTGTCCCGGCTATGCTCCCTCCCAGCTTCTTGCTGGGTGCTTTACAGCGTTAGCAAAATTAATCCTATAATTTCAAGAGCAAAGAAAAAAAGGGATCCTTTTGAGCTCTGCTCTGGCCTCTCAAAGGCTGAAAGATCATCCCCACTGGGAGCCCTGGCATGGGCCAGTTCCCCAGGGGCTGCGGTGCTGCCAGGAACCCCACGGGCTGCGAGGAACACTGTGTTACTGATCCCGCATCTCCTTTTCCCCAAATCCTTTGTTTCCCTCCACTAAAGCCTGGCACCATGGGAGATGCGTTGCAGGGGGCTGGATGACCTCGGCCCTGCGGGGTGGGTTGGGCAGGAGCTGCCAGAAACATGCTCTGACTTCCCAGAAAAGGCGAAATATGTATATATATTACTCTATTTCAAAATATTACTGTATTTAAGCTCCCGTTTATCCCTCCCACCTTTGGCACGGCTTCATCTCATCCTGCTGGTCCTCCCCCTGCCCCACCTTGGTGCTCACACTCTGCAGCTTGTGCTCCTCTCCTTTGTTGCAGAAAAGCAATTGCAAGGTCGGGCTCTGGGTGTTTCTTTCCCGGCTGCGGGCGATTGCCCCAGAGGATGCTGAGAGCCCCCAGCGATGCTTCAATCTTCCCCGGGGCAGCAGGGGCTTCTCGCTGCTGTCATCCCCCTTACCGCGAGCAGTGGCCAGGCTCTCAGGCCGGGGCTTCCTCCCGCACTTGCACGTCCAACCCGCCGCCCCACCAGCACGTGGGGGCTTAAGGACCCCTCTGACCTCAGACCAGCCACAGGAAAGCCCAGGCATGCCAAACTGCCTGTTTATCCAAAACCTGGCCCAAATTCTGGGTCTGGCACTGGCAATGCTTTCAGTGGGAAAAAAAAAAAAGGTAAACCTGCCAATGTTTATATTGAAAGCTTGAGTTTCAGACAATGATTTGTAGGTGAGTATTTCTTTCCTAACTTCATTCTGGCCAGCCTGTCTCACATATGTATTTCTGCTAATATTCTAATAACCAAGTGCATCAAACTGCTGATTGTTCATAACTGTAATCCTGTGAAGCTTCTGTAAAAAACCAAATGAGCTCTGTACAGCCAGCTGTGTCTTTCTGAAGTGGTCTCGGGTATTTTTTTTTAAACCAGGTTTTCACGTTATTTTTATAGTCAGTCTCTTCGGAGTGAGGAAGGGTCTGTAGATTTTCTGTCCTTGGTGGCAGCCTTTCCTGGGCACCCGATCCGAGCCCGTGATGTGCTGAGCTGCCTTTGGAAGAGGCTTTGTCAGCACATACCGAGGTGACCGCAGCGGAGAGCGAGGAGTGATGGGGCGGGGGTTTCCCTGATTGCAGCTGATGTGGGGGGTTAATTTGGGTATCAGTTTTGTTGCAGGGGGATGGGAAGTGTTTGCTTACCAGACCCCTGATGGACTGAGGCTGGTGCCTTCCCCCAGCGGCCCGTGCTCGCCCGTGCAGCAGATATTGCTTGGTTTCGTTTTTCTTCTCCTCCCCGTTTTCTCTCTCCTCCTCCCAAGATTAAACGGAGAACACAGGGAACATCCAGGCCCTTTTGAACAATCCTTGTGAAGCTCTGATCTCTTCAAAGGCCCTGTTTGATGTCTGCTGTAAATGATGCTGTGCAGGTTTTCCTTACGGGGCTCGTTGAGGCCGTGGGTGGGACGTTGCTGGTGCAGCGCTGCAGCCGTCTCCGCCGCTGGAAGAGGAGCGGGGGGTCCTGGGTTACCCAGGAGCTGAGCCATCGCTGCGTGGCAAGACTGTTAACCCAAACCTGGCACCAAATCGCGCTCCATCACTCGAGTCTTGGAAGTCTTGTCTCTGCAAGAGATGCGGATGTCTGCAGAGTGGACTGGGAGTGCTGGGGAGGTGATGCTCTGGGGACCACCACCCTGGAGGGCCACCTGGGAAAGGTGCCGGTCACCGGTCACTGCTCATACCCCATCCTGGTCTCCCACTGCCCAGCACGGCTGTCCCTAATGCCTCTTTGCTGGCCACCGCTGCCACTGGGTTTGCAGCAAGAGGAGGGAAGGGGCTTTGCAGGGATCGCCTGCGCAAGGGCTGCTGGCATCGCGGCAGCAGAGGAGGCAGCTCTGAGGCTCAGTGGCTTTGGGGAAATCTTCTGGGATTTCCTTGCAGCTGGCTTCCTCCACAGAGCACTTACAAAGTGGTCCTGACACTTGTCTGTCCTTCTTCCAGGTGATGCGCTGGTGTGATGCCGCAGTGTGGGTTCGTGACCAAAACGCATCCGTGCGCTCCTTTCTCAGGCGTGATGTGTAATGGCCCGACGTGTTCATTATCATTAAATCCCCAACAGTAACATGTACAAATATCGCTATTTGTATTCACCATTTGTGGTCTGAGAGTCCTATAAAAAGCAGCTACCAGCGGTGTAAGTGTTTTTCTCACTATCTTAACAACTTTGTAGACTGAGATCCTAAATTTAACTGATGGATGAAGGATCAGTTCTGCAGGAACACTGGCAGCAGTGAACTGCTCCACATATGAAACAGATTTCAAACTCACATAAGCTGCTTCCTTTGTATATATGTGCTGAAATCACATTAAATATAAGGAGTGCTGAGTAAACTCAGAAAGATTCGTAGAAAAATCAGGACAGTCTCAGACAGAAAATGAGAGTTAATATTGTTTAGGTATTCAATAATATTTTATATTAATAGTATTTAATATTTTCTAGACTGTTTCCAGAGTTGCTTCACTGTTGCTGTGATAACATAATGAGGGGTTTTTTAATGTTTCGTATCTTCCATCTAAAGTCTTCAAAGAACTTCTTTGCCGTCAGTGAAACACGCTTCCTCACATGGCTGTGCTGGGTGGGCTTTGCAGTCGTCATTCTCTGTGTTTCTCTGTTCCCTGGAGGCCCTGGTGATCAAAGCCTCCTTGGGCATCAGGCTTTGCACGCACGCACAGAGCAGTTGCAGCCACTCCATCCCCCAGCAGCCCTGGCGTTAGCAAACGTGGGAGGTGGGAGTCCTGCAGCCTCCCGTGTTCGGTGCACCGGTGCTGCCTCCATCCTTGGAGGGTTTTAAGACCCACCTGGGTAAAGCCCTGAGCAACCTGGTGTGACCCCATAACTGACGATGTTTGAGGTGAAGGTTGGGCTGGAGACCTCTGGAGGTACCTGCCAACCCAAAATATCTGGTGACTTTTTTCATCTAAGAGCTGAGCTTTGCCATGGGTCATCCAAAGTGAGAGCCTCCCTGGTACTGAGCCCCTCCAGTTCCCACCACAGCCAGCCAGGTTTTGGGGGTGGTTTAGCTCCTTGCTGCATTGGACCATAATGGGAGTCATCGTGAATCCTTCCTGCATCCTCCTGCAGCGAAGGCAAAACACACTCTGCTTTTTGGACCACAAAGCCACCAGAAGAAGACCCATTTTTTTTCCCAGCCTCTTGGTTGGCTTTCCCTGGTTTTGTTTTTTTTTTTTTTGGCTTTTTGGAGGGGTATCTGCTTTTTTTCTTAAAGATCTTCAAATTGTTATAAAAAATCAAATTTTCCCCAAGGATTTCTATATTTAACCTGCAAATATCATCCAATTATATGGGGGTAAAGTAATTATATCTCCCTCAGCAAACCTACTTCTCTTTCTTTCCCCAAGGGGAGGAGAGGTCTTCCCTCAGGATTATGTGATTAGATAGAGGTTTAAAAGAGAAATCTTGCTTTGTTACTTAAAGAGCTTAATCTGAAATCCTCTAAGAAGCGAACTGCAGTTTGGAAATGCTGAGTAAGGGAACTGTGAGCTGATCACCCGCCCAGGGTCCTGCTCGGTTGTCTACCCCATGCCTGGATGCAGAAGTGAGCTCCAGGTGGGATCAGTCCTCGGCCAGAGTCCTGGAGCAATCCCGGTGTCCTTCATTATGGCTGTGCTTTACTCCAGAGATGTGCTTTGAAACTGCTGGATGGGTCCCGGCTCCTTTGGTGGGATGTTGAGCCTGAGGTGGAGCCCAACAGCGTTGCCTCAGGATGTGCCCAAGCATTTCTGATCCACTAAGACCATGGGAATTGCAATTGGATATGGCCAAACTTGCCTCCAGAAGCATCTCACCTGTGTCTCTCCCCACCCTGGGGAAGGTCCATCACTCCCAGAAGGTCTCTAGTGGTGGTTTGGCATTAAGCTGCCCCACGTCCAGCAATGATTTCACTGATGGTTTTCCCTGGATCAGCTCTGCTTCTCCTCCACAGCACCCACAGCCACGGTGCTGAGGCAGGTCAACAGTGGCTCTAAACATCTTACCCTAAAGAAAGGTTGAAAGCCACACTTATGTATACCTGCCTATATAGGTATTTGTCAGCTCTACGAGGCTCAAGAGCTATGGAGTTGCTTGGATAAGGTTTCTGAGCTACCGGTAAGCAGAGGAGCTGCTGGAAGGAGGGACCTGCTGCATTAATTCATTCAGTACAGGCAAAAAGCATCTCAAAAGCTGTTATGTCTCCTCAGCAATAGTTTGCCATGCTCCCCCTCTAAAGTTTTATGTGCATTTATGGTCCAACAGAGAAGTGCGGGCCATGTGCTAGTCCCATGCGCTTGGCAGGCATGAGCACTTTGCAGAATAACACCCGGTGTGGTCACCGGGGCCAGTACTTGATGAAAGGAGATGGAGATGGCTCTGTCTTCTTCTTTCTCCCCAGCAAGAGGCCAAATCCCCAGCTGTGAGCTCTCCTAACAGCCCTGGGTATAGGTGGTAATTTCTCTGGAGCTTTTAGCCTTTTAACTAATGTCAGAAACAAGAAACGGGACATTTACAGGCTTCTGTAGCTTATAGAAAGCTGAGAGCCTTCACAAAAGGACTGGAAAGCCCTTCCCAAGCTTTTACTTCCATGCTTGCTTTTGTCTTTCAGTACATGTTACCCAAGACTGTCATTTTTCTTCAGAAGAAAGAACATTTGGGGAATTTGAGGGAGCTTTCTGGTGTGTTGAGCTGTCAGCTGTAATATGGCAAGTGTGGCAGACGCCACCAAAGGAGGACTCGGGTTTTCTGGCAACTCTGCACTGTGGTTTTGAACGGGAGCACAGGGAAAGGGCGAGAGGAGAGGAGGGATCTAGCTATCCTAGAGCTGCGCCCACACGTTGGCTGGTCCCCTGCTGAGGACTGGCAAACAACAGAGAAATGCAATAGAAATATCCAGGGTGGAAATACTAGCACCTGCTGTGATGGACACTGCTGCGGTGGGCCCACCAAGGACACTGCGATGGCCTGCGGGTGTTTGAACCACAGTTAAAAATCCAGCTGGCAGGTTCAGAGATGGCATCTGTAGTGGCTGTTCCCAAAGACGTTGCTCGGGGAGAAACCAACTATGGAGTTGCAGCACATCGGGGGGGGACATCATGTCTTCACCAGCACTTCTGGGAAGCCACCACAGCATCCTCCCTTAGCATCGCAGAGTACCCAAAGCCTGGTGAAACGTGCCTGGCAGCTCTCCTGCTGATTTAGCCTTGCGTTTTGCTATGCTTAATACCATTATGTTGCCCTGTCCCCTTCCGTTGCCCATGCGTTAATGCCGGTGGACACCGCTAAGCAGCAGCTTATCCCTCTGGATATCCCAGGACCAGGCTCTGGTCATTAAAACCATACGGATATTTTCCAAGGTTTGGTGAAAGGTGCATTGAGGTTGCTCTCCTTCCCTCTGCTCTCCGTGGATGTAGTGTTCCCAGCAAGGCTGCAGGCAGCTGTAGAGATGGGAAAGTGCAAATCAGGGCAATGCAGAAGGAGAAAAAGGAATTCAAGGAGATATGCATCTCCCAGAAGCCTGTGTTAAAGGAAGACAGTAAGCTGGGATGAATGATGCATAAGATAAAAAGCCTAGGGACAGCGGGGAGGGGAAAGAAAGAGTTGCGTGAATGGGGAAAATGTGAGAGAGACAAGGGGAAGAGCGATAAAAACAGGGATGTCATTTATCAGGACATGTTTCACGTCTGCAAGAAAAAAATAAATAAATCCACAAAACTAAATGAAAAGCCTTGTGGCAAAAATTCAAGTGAGCCTCAGGGAACATCTTGGAGGGTGGGTGGTATGAGGGTTCAGTGAGCTGGGTTGAATGATGTTATTTGCAGTTGTTTTGCGTACACCAGAGTGAGCAACAGCTCTGACGAGCCCTGCTTGGGGGTCCCTGGCACCCCGCACGTGCCAGGTCCCCCCAGCTAGGCCAGCAACGCACGG
Source organism: Fulmarus glacialis (assembly GCF_000690835.1). NCBI lineage: Eukaryota > Metazoa > Chordata > Aves > Procellariiformes > Procellariidae > Fulmarus > Fulmarus glacialis. Next base: position 12,180 of record NW_009222701.1, read on the forward strand.
ACCTCCTTTAAATGGTATTTGGGCTGTGAGGGTGGGAAGGGAGAGCGAAAATGAAGGGAACCAAGAGCCCTCAGGCTCTTGAAATTTGCTAAATTGAAACTGCTTAATCTCATCAGTAGTTAATGATCTAAATATATATGTGTGTGTGTGCATATATATATGTGCGTGTGTGTGCAGAGTGCAGAAGGAGGGTTTCAGGGAAGGGCTCCCAAAGTCACCTCTCCTTAAAGGCCACGCACAAGGAGGGTGCAGATGGACGCCTCTGGGCACAGACACCAGCACAAGAGGTTTGCAAGGCAGAGCAGTGAGCCGGTGTCTCGCGGAGCGAGAGGTGCACATCTGAAAATAAGATAGAAGAGGGGAGCAGGGGCTGGGGGTGACCGTGTGCTGGTCCCCTGCAAGAGCAAACGGTGCAGCTGATGTGACACGTGGCTGGTTTTGCTCTGGATTGATGGGCTGTGGCGTTATCTGGTCTAATAAAAAGCTGAGCTGGAGGGAAGGTGGGATAATAGCTTGGGCTGTGGCTGTGTTAATGGGGTCTTGGTGCCAGGGAAGGAGATGGTGGCCGAGGAGAAGAGGGAGGGGCAGTGGCTATCCTTCCATAGGGCACACAGCTCGTCTCCTTGGAGGGATATCTGGAGATGAGGCTGTAAATCTGGTGTGCATTGCAAGTAGATGTAGCTACAGGATATTCATTGCATCCCTTACCACAGTGCAGGAGCTACTCTGTCGTCATAAACCTCTGCGTTACTGCGGCTCCAGGTTATCAGACGTTTCACACACTTTACACACTGATATCGTCCGTCTCCAAAGGGTTACAGCTGCTCCTGCTGTATTGTCTGCAATCATGCCGGGCTTGGAGGGTGGGTGTTTTCCCTAACACCCCCCGCCTCTGACTCCTGCTGCCTGCGAGATACCGGGGAGCGCGTGGCTGGATCAGACCGCCCTGGGCTGCACGGGGAGTCGTGTCCCCGGTGTGCTACAGCCGAGGGAACGGATCCAAAAAAGCATTGCCAGGAAATTTTAAAACCCTTGGACTGGATTAATTCATCTGACCTTAGCAATGTCTGGTAGTCTAATGGCCATTGATTTATTCTGCTGGTGTTAGAACTTTAACACTAAAACCGGGCTTTGGGAGAAAGGTCTTTGCTTCCAATGACCGTGTGCGAGCTGGGTGGCTGCACTAACAGCTGCAATGTGTCTGCTTTCCTCCCCCTCCCGACCACCCTGTTAAGCTTTTCCAAACCCCTCTGATACTGAAGCCCCTTTGCCAGTGGATGGTGCACAGTGGGCCCCCTGAGCTGGGAGATGTGCTTTGGGGCCCGACCTCCTGGATCCAAGGGTCTTGCTCCCTCCAGGACCTTTACCCCCGGGTCTGCGGTTTGGTGGTGGGCTGACCGCGGGCTGTGTTCGCCGAGCGCTCCTCTCTCGGTTTGTGCATCCCAGTTTGTGCATCCCAGTGTGGCACCAGGAAAGCTTTCCCGGCCCGGGTTGTCTGGTCTCTGCACGGCTCCGCTCCACAACCTGTCTTGTCTTGGCTGTGAATATTAACGATACAAGTTAAGTGGAGTTAAGAGACTGCATTAATTATTGAGTACTTCCTCAGCAGCCTTTTCCTCTAGCATAGCACATCTTTACCTTTATTTTGCAAATGCTGGCTGAGTGCCTTGAGCAGTCCAGGAGCACCGGGTGGGCACGGTTTGCTCTTGTAGCCTTTGCAAAACGGTTGAGTCCTGGTGCTTTTGCTGGGTGCGAGTTTGAGGTACCAGCTCCACCATTCCAGAGCAGCAGGTACAGCATGTTCTGCAGAAATTAACAACAACAAAATTAAACTCATCTCCACAACCCGGGCCCCAAAGGTGGGCAAGCTGCACTCGTGGCTTGGCCAGAGCTTCCCCTTCAGTATGAGCTCTGCTCCTTGATTGAAAACGCAAAGCCCCTGACATGGATTTCGCAGCAGTCTCAAAGCCCAACGTCGCAGAGAGTTTTGGAAGCTGTGTGTTAGCTGGCGAAGCAGCGCTCCAGTTAAAGTCACAGGAAAATACCAGCCACAAAACAATTACAGCTACAGAAAGAGAACGGTGAGAAAACAGGAGTGATTTGTTTGTAATTGTAATGCTGGTAGAAGGAGTCAGGCTTAGTCCCTGCACTTCATTCTTCCCACTGTAATTTGGCAAATGCCAGCAGCTTTGGAAAGTTCACATTTTTCTGTATCTTTGCTTGAAACAAAACTATTTTCTGCCGGCTCTCCCTTTGTCCTCTGCTTCTTTGTGAAAAACCCATTAAACCCAGAAAGGTCAGATTTTCAAAAGCACATGGTGCACATACTGCATATTGAACATCTGCCTGTGAGCTTACCATCAGACGTTGGTGGATGTTATTTGAAATACTGAGGCTTATATTGGTGCCTGGCTGGGAAATGAGCTCTCCATTAATCCTGTCCATACGTGCCTGCTGCCATCTTCACCGTACCAAGAGGCAAAATGCCTACAGCCCTTCCCAGCGTAGCCCTGTGTCCTTGTGTGCAGAGATTGCCCGCAGCTCCTGAGAAATCCAGCTGTTTCAGAAATGACCTGCCCTTCTGGGAAACTAATGCAGCTGAGCCCATAACCCGCCCAAGCCTGTGTTTTGAGGTGCAGACAGCAGCAGTGACTGAGCCAACGACCAAAGATCTACCTAGAGGTCCCGAGGTCCAGAAACTGACTTTGTGGAGTCCTCCCCCTTGCCCTGTTAGACCAGCCAACGTGGAAGGGCTGAACTGATAACCTCATGTTGACCTGTCCCTCAGCATCATATCAATAAGCTTAGAAAAGTTTTGCTGACAACCTCACACTGACAAGTTCCCTGAAATCCAACCAACAAAACGAGGGAAGAGAGAAAAAATTCTGATATAGGTTAAAATTTAAAAAAAAAAAAAAAAGTCTTGCTGGTACATGCTAGTGAAGAGAAGAACTTTCTTCCCAGCGAAGAAGCTGCTGTAAACATCTTACACTGGACAGCTGGGCCTCCATGGCACCACACGAGGTCATGTTTCTGAACTCAGACAAGGGTTTAGGGACTGTTTGATGTTAACTTCATTTCCTACCAAACGTAGTCCTCCTATAAGCATCCGAAATAACATTTATGCAAAAGCAAGAGAAAATGTGAGTCTTTCCTGCTTTGAAGGAGGTTCTTCATCCTTGAACTCAAGTAGGAGGACAACTTGTTTTGCTGTGAACTCAGCAGTCTTAAGCCTGCTTTGCAAAAGCTGTGATTAAAATGCAGCTTGCCTTTTCCAGGTATAACCAAGTGGGGTTGCTGCACCTGCTCTTCATGAGGTCCAGGGGAGCCACCTGAACCTCAGGAAGAAGCAAGACCACCTCCTTCCCCCATCCCACAGCATCCTGCTGATCCTCACAAGTAGGTGAGAGTTGGAGGGCTGCTGTGAGAAATACAGCTTAAAACAGGACCAAACCCTTCCAGCCTCATGTAGAGGGGTGTAAATAAGCTGGGAAGAACAAAACCCAACCATAAATAGCCTCCCACCTCCTCGCAGGTGCTCTTTGCATGGTAGCTCATTATCCTCCGCCAACACTGCTGACGGCGATGGAGGTAGAGGGGATGACAGCTAAGTCATTAGTGCCCTCGGGAAGTGGTGTCCAACATCTGCATCCATTTCTGATTCCTTGTGGCACTTGTAAAACCTGCAGTTGTAACCCTGGCACACAGACCGCTGTGATTGCTGCTGCTTGGAAACAGGAGGAGAAGAACAAATCCCGCAGGAGAACAAGAAATTGCTCTGCATGATCCTTAAAGTACCACGAGGTGCTCTTGTCCCATCGTTTGAAGTGCCACACCATTACTAGTAAAGAGATTAGTGGGAATGGCAGTAATTCTTCAGAGACACCTTCACTGTGAAGAGAAAATTGTGCCTTTCTCCACCTGGGACTCCCACAGCTCTTGGCCGATACTTCATTTATGCTCCTTTTTAGCATCTTGCTCTATAGACTCGTACCTATAACCACTGCAAACTTTGTGCTGCAGGCATGACAAGTCCCAGCCCTTTAGCCTTTCATCTCCGCTGTGAGTGTTTCTCCTTTCCTGAGCCATCGGGACCTTGTGCTGAGCATGCTGCAACCTTGGATCTGCTGTGCTTCAGGTGGAACGAAAAGCTGGAGCAAGGTAAGATGCTGTGGTGACCTTTCCTCTGTGAGTGTGCGGGTGCTGGCATTGCAAAGCCTGCGGCTGGTTTGCATCTTCTCAGGCCACAGGGATGTACTTGGATGACCCAGGTGGAGCTGCTGCTTCAGGAGGCTTAAGGGGAGAGCTTTCTTCAAGCCCCAACCATGCTGGTTAATAAGCAAAATCTGGACATGAGGTGGGGAAAATCACTGTGGTCCCTGGACTGAGCAGGAGCCCAGCAAGCTTGGAAAGCATCAAAGTGCAGAAAACAGAGGTAAGACACATGTAGATATTTTCATGGCGGTGTTTGAAATAAAGACTCCCCAGGCAGCTGCCCTTGCCGTAACTGGGACCCCAGTGGACACCCTGAATTTGGGAGAGGTTGGAGGGGCAGGTTTGCATCGCTCCTGGCTCTGCCCTGAGGCTGAGCGAGTCAGCCTGGAGCTGATTCCATGTCACCCATGGTCCTGTCTCCAGCAGAGACCCAGAGATGATGTCTCCTCGCCTGCGATACCCCAGTCTCAGCATTTTCCTCCCAGCTCTCCTCCCCAAATCAGGCAGAATTGCTTTCTGCTGCCTGCTTTAAAGTTCATGGAAACACTTCAGCGTTATGGAGGCTCTCCTAAATGGGTGCTCCCTGGTTTTCTTTCTGTGGAAGCCTTCCAGTTTTACAGCACTGAAAGTCATTGTTGGATTACAAGTATTTTAAGTATTTTCTTGTGCATTACGTGTTTTCACTTATTACTTCAATTATTTTGCTTTCTTCCGCAATTTACTTTCATATTTTATTCTATAATGGTCTTGCTGTGCTTAAGGATCTTTTCAGCTCTAATAATAATTGTAGGAGTAATAATATAAATCATCCTGGTGCTAACTGCATGCATCTGGTTACTTTCTTTGCATTTCTAATAACAGAGCTAGACGGGACCAAATGGGGTGTTTTGACATTTTTCTTTTACCTCTCAAAGGAGAACTGCCAGGTATATCTGCCGTTCCCAAACACGTGGCAACCCAGGTAATTCAACATGTCACTGATGGCTACCGGGTACTATCAGCCAGTTTACAAGTTGCTGAGGGTTCTAAATGAGGCTTTTTTATAGTGGCACGTTAAATCTGAAAGCTTTGGTATAAGGAATGGCTGTTCAAAGATCCCAAATTGTAACATTCATTCACTTAAGGCACTGTTATTGATGTTGTGTCAGCACTATTGAGCTTTTGATTACCATAGCCATAATGGAAGTATTTATTTGCATTAAGGAAAAGCCTAGAGGCAGTCTGACTGTCTGAACCATCTCTGGCCATGGCAGTTGACAATTTTTAATATAGAAGAATAGCAAAGACTTGGAGAAAACCAGTCCTTAACTGTCCTGCTTTTGCAGGTGGCAGACTGAGACACGAGGGTTTTTAGACTTGTCCAGCTTCACACCAGAAGTTGTGGCTGAGTCATGAACGCCATTCCCAGAGTAACAGCCTAGGGCTGCAGCCACATCATGCCTGCCTCTGACGGGAATTATGTACTCGAGATGTTATATTCTCACCTGAAGGCAAGAAAATATTAAGTTTTGTAGAGGAGAGGGAAAGCAGGCTGTTGTTTGTCAGATGAGCTCAGTGCCTGTGGGACTGAGCTTTACCCATCGTGTCTCTGGAAGTCTTGGCTCTGTAACCACAGGCTGGGAGTTGCTCAGACGAAGGTCATCATTTCTCGTGTGTGTGTGGAGAGCCTGGCACATCGAAATCTCACCTCCCAGGCCTCCCAGGTACACCATGAATTTCCCAACAGAACAACACCTGCAAAAGTGTGAAGATAAAACCCTGAAGTGTTGAGATGGTTTGGTTGGTGTCTGGTTGAGGAGATGTCAGGAGAAGGCATATTTCTTATTTTGCCCTAGATCTGGCTCCTCAGTAACCCAAGGACAGAAAGGAGGAGGCAATGAGGCCCTTATGGCTGCAAAGAAAGTTGTTTTGAGACCAGCTGAATAAGGATGGAATAAACCATCCTTCAGTTCCTTCCTCCAGCTTCAAACATCTGACCACACAAGGATTTACGAAGCAGCACATTTGTGGCATGTGCGAGTGCCTCAGTCCTCTAGAGCTTCTCTCTTCATTTTGTATTTCTGGTATGAGAAAATAAAGCTTTGGCAGGGACCAGGACAAGGTGGAGAAGTGCACTGAGCCAGCTCCAAGTAAGAGCCAGCCAAAATCCCAAAGACCCTCAGCTGAGTCATATCTGACTCTTTTTCTCTGCTTATTTTTGCCCTCTGTGCCCCTCCTTACGTTGCACCGCTGCTGTCTCTGGGTGATGGAGACTCCTGAGGAAATCCATGATCAAGGGCTTTGATGGGCTTCAAAATGTGGTGCCCGAGGATGGTTTCACCTACTGGCAGCACTCCCAGCTGCACGCACCGAGGGCAATGCTGCAGCCTTTCCAGTAGATTTTTGGAAGGGGACTTAATAATCCACTAGGGTGACACATTTAAGAGGGGGTGTTTGGAACATGGCTGTTACAGCCAGGAGCATCCCGTTAGGACTTTGGTCTGGAGTTCCCAGCGATGTTGGCGTTGGGCTGAGCTGGTTGCAAGTTGCTTTGGAAGAGAAGAGCGATGTGGGACTGTTACTGATGGATGTTGTTGGACAAAACACCCTGTGGGTGCCCTATGCATTTGCTAGCTGGTAGGCCAGTGGATCATTTGGAGGAGAAGATGTCTGGACGAATGGAAATGCAAATTTGAGTGAAATGTAGAGCCTGTGCTTCCAGAACTGCCCATGTCCTAGGCTGGATGACTAACAGGAGATCAAATGGATCAGAATAAGCTTCCTTGACAGCAGAAATACTAATGAAAAAAAAAGAAAAAGGCACTGGAGGGGTTTATCTGTACCTCCTTGCTGGGAATTAGGCAGCATTATCAGACAGCCCTTCCTACGAGGCTGACTTACCGATGGAGAAATAACAGATGGGTCTCTGAAGCGAGGAGCTGTGCTTGGATCACACCCTGGGATCCCATTTTGTGAATCACGGTAACAAAGTGGCTGTCTCCAGCCATCCCTCCCTTTTGTGCTCACTAAATGTCTTCTCTGCTGTTATTACTGTGCCGGTCAGCTCCAATCTTGCATTGCCCCATAGCGCGCATTCGTGTCCGATAAACATGGAACCCACACGTCCTCTGGGCAGGACCTGGGTCCTCCCTGCCATTGCTTTATTCTCCTTTTTCATGTTATACGAGTCCATGTCTGCTGCCTCCTACCTCTAAGTCCCTTTTGGATCTCTGTTCCTTGTTCCTGGACTCTATTTACAAGCTGTAAGTGCAGCCACTGCCCAGACTGTGCTGGGCTTTCGTTAGTGGCTCGGAGCCACTTGGAGTGGTTTTCAAAATGACACTTGAGCCAAACTCTCAGCGATGTTCACTTGTAGAAATGGGATTTTGGGCAAAGTTTTCAGGCTGTCCCAAATCCCATTTCTGAAATAGTTGAGGTTCCTGGGACAAAGGTGGAATCGATCTGCACGAGTCTGGCCAGAGGCTTTTAAAGATGCTGGTCACACCAAGAGACTTCTTCATAGTGAATAACTTGCATCCCCCAAGCTCAGGACTGTATTTCAGTTGTTTAAATATCCTTCAAGTCAGGATCGCTGTAGCTCAGACCTCATTGGCAGCCCATGGAAAATTAAAGTCCTGCATAAAATGGAATTTAGGCTTCCTAAACCATTTTTGAAAATGTCACTTAATGTCTCTACTTGCATCTTTATTTCTGTTTGCCTGGACCCTCCATGGCAAGTTTTCTTTTCTAACTCTCCTGGCATCTTCAGATTCTGGTCCCTTTTCATTTTAGGTGCTAATTATTTTCCTCACAGCATTAAGTGCTTCAACAGGCTGGGCAGCCTGGTTGCTCACTCTTCTTTTATACCTCCATCCCATCAAATAGTCATGCTCGCTTTGGCTCATTACGCTTTATATCCTGGACTCTGACTGACAGTGTGCTGCCAAGCCTGAGCATCCCTGGAGCTTCTTGCTGCTAACTCCAGAAATCAGAGAAGATTTCTAGAGTCGGGCAAGAAATGCTGTGGTTTTTTAACCCACTCCCCTGAGGCTTTTCCAGGTGAGGTCTTTCAGCCAGATGTGGGTGTCGAGGAGGTTTGGGGGTGCTGGGGCAGAGACTGGGGAGCAACGGGGCACAGCTCCCCGCCGACCTCCGCTCCTGGAGGGATGCTGTCGGCTGAACCACAGCCCCAGCTGATAAGCCCTTGCTGTCTCTGTTACGGCGCGATCATTTCGATCTGGATTTTGGCACCGCGTCTCTCTCCAGTCCTAACATAATGGGAAAGGAAATTACACGTATCTGAAAAAATCACATCACTTTGACAGAAGTCAAGAGCAATTTTACTGAAGCTGGATTCGTTACCCTGTCTCATCTTGCTGAACGAGCAGGCGGGACTGTTAATTTTAACTTTACTTTGTCCCTTTAAATAATAGAAATGTGTGATGTCATGTCTAATACTCTATCAGTGCCTGTAATGCCATCAGTCATGAGAAATATTATGACACAGATATTTTTTTAATGCTGATAGCTTCTATCATTTTGGAAAAGATCCCATTTTAAATGGATTGAGCTCCCACAAAAAAACCCCAACCCTTTGGATTATTTTTTTTTTTTCCAGTTTAAGCGAAGCAAGGGTTGAATTAGTTTTGAAATGATGTTTGAAGTGGGAGACTGTTGCAAACCCGAAACCTCCCTCGCTTGAGTGTGCACCAGAGGGCACTGCACGATGCGCTGGGAAACGTGGACAAACCCAACCGTGCTCAGCCAGGATTTGGGGGTTTTTTTTGCATGTAGGCAGCATTTGTGCTCACACCTGGAGATGTGTGTCTCATTTTGGGGAGAGGTAGTGGAGGGCTTCATCCCCCCGGGGCTGATGCTACCATCACACCGGGTTTAGCACAGCCCTAGTGTGACCGCAGGCTCTGTCCCATGGCAAGGGCACAAACCGCAGCCCCCAACCCGTGACAGCTCCCGCTCTAACCCAACCCGTGATGGGGATGATGGCACGGTGTCAGCAGCTCCTCGCTGGCAGGAGACATCTCGCCACCCTGGATCACACCCCGGCTCCCTCACAGCGTGCTGTCCTGGGCTGGGTTAGCCAGATGCCTCGGGGCTTGGGATTCCCACCCTGTGCCTTTATGTCCCATCCCCTCTCTGCTGAGCCAGCTGCCTGCGACTGCTGCCTGCTCCAGCAAAACTTCTGAGGAGGGGCACTTCTGTTCTGAAACCGAGCTGTGGCACCATGTCCGCAGGAGACCTGATAGCAAGGCTGTTGTGGAGGGACAGTCTGTGGGAGACATCCCCCCCCGAGGGCACCTCTGGGTGCTCAGCTTTATCTGCACAAAAGGCGTGAAAGGGGAGCACAGGGCAGGGGTGAGGAAACATCCCCAGATTAGCTGGAAAAGCAGGCAGCACTGACGGGCAGAGGCAAAGCAGGGTGTCCTCAGCACCTTCCCCGAGCACCGTCCTGCCAGCTCGGGCTCACTGCTGGGGTTTGGACCGTCCTTCTCCGCACCCGCTGCCCTCAGCCCAGTTTCATTAGATGCCTGCGCATCGCTCGGGGTGCCCATCGCTGCAACAACCCCTGGCTTTGGGATTCGTTTCCCCTTCGTTTCTTCCAGTTTTCTTTTTTTTGAACTGCTGAGCTCACGTGTGATATGCCACCGCTTCAATCCTTTCCCCGTAAACTGGAGAAACTGGTGCTCTCCACCTTTACTGGTTGTGCACCAATGCGAATCCCAGGCAGAGGTGGGGGTAGAGCTGTCTTTCTGGGAAAGGTATTTTTGTGGTCGGTAATGCTGAGGACGTGGCTGGGAGGACTTCCCTGGCTGGTGCCAGCAAGAGGACAAGGCTGGAGAGTCAGAGCAGCCTTTCTTGACCCTTAATTATGCCATGGAAGTTGTGCAGGTAACAGAGTCCCGCAGTGCTGCCAGCATGCGCCGCAAGTAGCGGTCACCATGTTACGGTGATATCAGTAACGGATTAGTACCGAGTACGACTATAAAAATAATAATGCGCTCGTGACTAAGAGTGAGTACATATGGGAAACTGGAACAGGACTACTGCCCAGAAATTTCCACTGTCAGTTCAATCTGGGAAATGTGTTTCCCGTAGATCAAGGGGTTACTGTGCAAGTTAGCATTTCTGTGGCGCAGGACTGACTGGTGTAATGGCCTGATGGCAGGTAACTTGGCGGAGGTGCGTGCTGCCTCTTTTCCTTTGAACTCAAGGATTCCTGCAATCCGAATAAACCCCGTAGGACTGGGTTTGCATTTTCAGCATGCCACAGTCCTGCATCGTGCAAAGCCAGGCTGCTTCTGGAACTGCCAGGAGCTATAAAGGAGTAATAGAGCTGGCAACCCGCTCCTACTCCTGCACCTGTTTTATATTATTTGTGGGCAAAATCCTGAGGCCTTTAGTCACTCGCTGAACAACCACAGGAGGAAAAATGCTTCTGGGGGAGGTGTTTGCAAGGGTTGTGTTGCAGACGTCTCCTCGGATAATCCTTCGGGGAGAGGACTGTAGTAGGCCCCCCCGTCTCTGCTCGTAGAAAAAGCCAGGGGATTATTCCTAAGCGCCCTCCTAGCTGGGGGATTTCCTGCATGGAAAGATGTGCTCATGCACCAGGGATGCTCGTGCATGCGCCTGTAAATCCATCTGGAAAAAAGCCCCCAGGCCCTCCCCCAGCTCCTGCGCGATGGCCCCGCGGATGCGGTTCAGGCGAGCCCGGCTCGAGCATTTTGGCTCAGCCTGTGCCGCGGGAGTGGGCTGGAAAGGAACAGCTACGGCTGACCGTGCACCCAGGAACAAGCCTACCATGTGGGTCTCCCACCTCCTGCCTTAACGCCACCGTGCTGTCCCCGTGCATTCTCAGCCCATCGCCTCCAGCATCCCTTTTGTCTTTAGCATCCTTTCAGATCTTTCTTCAGGGTGGCAGTCTGCGACCAGGCTGGAGGGGCTTCATGGTGAAGGTCCCTTCTCCCAGCTCCTCTGCCCAGCCAACCCACCTGGCTCCACAGCGAGGGCTGTCCCTGCTTGGACGGTCTTTTCTGACCAGCTCCTCTACCAAAACCATGAGTCAATGTGTGTTCGAAGGCTTTTCTCTTGCAGAACACGCCCTTTTACACCCTCCATCCCTGAGGAGCTCCAAGGTGGCTGCAGCACGGCCAGAAGGTCAGTGGCTGAGCAAAGGGTGGCACTGGGCACCGTGTCACCTGCCTATTCTCCCCAGGTCATTTAAGTTTATTCCCATCCTATCGCCCCATCTGCTCACATTCAGGACCCACCAGCACCCTTTGATTCCTTCTTCACCCAAAAAAGGGGGGCTGGGGGGGACCATGGGCTGCTCTCCTTGTGCCTTTCCTCCAACATGGGAGATGGCCAGTGAGGGGCAGCCAGCAGTGATGTTTCCCAGGAGCTTAATGAGGAGGTAAGGCCACACAAAGGGTTAATCTTTGCTCTTCGGGACTGAATTGAATTGATGTAATCTCACATACGTTAATGGGAAGCTCTGTATGACAATATTAGTTGTTGCCGTGTCCTAGTCTTTCAATTATTTGATTCATTCACATTTAGTATAAATACAAGATTAACCCAAAATGAGGGTTTAGGAGGGAGAATCCCTTACTCTTTAATTTTAATCTGAAAAGCATTTGAAAAAATCAGTCTGGCGATTGAGGGGAGGTGATTTAGGAAAGGATACAGGCGTGGGGCTGCAGCAGTCTGGGGACGGATGGGGTCTGGGGCAGCCACAGCGGTCACCAATGGCTGCTTCAAATAAACCCAACACATTTCTCTTCTCTTTCCTCCAAGACCCCTTAATAAGCTCTTCCTCCCAACTTTGTGGGTTTACCTTTTTTTTTTTTTCCCCAAACAGACACTCAGGACAGGTCCTCTGCTCTGGGAACTGCATTAACATATGAATCAAGGCAGATGAACGTGGATGCCACATCTGCCCGCACACCAGGTACGAAAGGAGGGAGCATTATCCCATCCCTGTCGCTGCCCCGCGCTTTCTCATCCGTGCTGAGAAGCCCCTCTGCACCTCCCAGCAGGTGCCGGAGCAGGAGGGACCCAGCCCCAGGCAGAGCCACGGGGAAGGGGCAGCACGAATGCCCAGAGGTCGTTGCATGGCACAGCCCATCGAACAGCCTCTGGGCTTTCCTTGGCATGCAAGTCAGGCAGGACCCTGGTGTTTTGCCTTTGCATTTGAGGGTTTCTTCGCATGCAGTAGAGGAAACACCAGTTGCAACTGGTATTTTTGGTGAGCTGTCCCCTCTCCAGCATTCAGATCTGCAGGGCTCAAGGAACCGAAAAGCAGCCTGAAATGCCAGCCCAGACCCCACTGGCAGCGAGCACCAGGCACTGCTCTTGCAGGGGACGAGGTGGCAGGGTGACAAAACTCCTCCTCAGCTTGGCTCACCCACCATGCAGCGGGGTTTGTCCATCCCTCCCATGTGCGGGAGTGTGGACAGGCAGCTCAGCACCGTGCACCCGACGTGATGGCCATCCCCGCAGGATAGCACCTTCCACCTAGTATGCGACGGTGAGGACAACTCGCTGCACTTGTTTCCACCCTGCGATCCCAAAATGAGGACAGATTTTGCATAGGTTGAGGTTGCTGTGCTAAAAGGATGACACAGAGCCATTGCCATGGAGACAGAAAGCCAAGGTAAGGAGCCACGCTGCTCCTGGCAGCATCCCGGGAGCGGGGACCTCACCCCGAGTCCTGCAGCATCTGCTAGGGGAGAGCGGGGCAAGATGCATTCCCCCAGCTGCGAACACACAGTTTGGCATCGCTGGCAGGATGGTTCGCTGTTGCTTTTATTTTAAGCAAATGCCACAGCTCCCTGTGGGATGTAAATATTCAAGCACAGGTTGAAACCTTCATCCTCCTTCTCCTGCGCGCGCTCACGTGCCATCTGCACATAAATGAGCAAACACAGGTTGCGTAGCGTGCGGCCGGATGCAGGTCGCACAATTTGGTAGCATTAAATCGTGCTTAGCATTTTAGGTAATAACAGCTACACTTCAAAGAATTGCTTAATGACTCTTTTGCTGAGCCCTCCGAGTCGCTCACACAAGAGCAGCGCAGGAGCTCATAAAAACCCAATTAGCGGCTGCGAGTGCGCTGTGGCTCTGGAAACGCCGAGCGGGGTTTTGCAAGGCAGGCGGCAGCCTGCAGGCACAGCATCCTCTGCCGCGGCACCCGGCACGCCAATATCCATTCAAAATCACAGCAGAGAGCAAGCACAGAGGGGCTGGAAAGTGCTTGAAAGACCCCCTGGTTGTCAGGACATGTTTCTCTTCTCTTAGGAAGAGGGGAGCCGAACTTTCTCGTCCCCTCAGGGAACACTTTCACATAGCCAGGGCAGGATGCTGGCGCGGGACCCCCATTCCTGAGCACGTGCTGCTGCCATGTGCAAACACCTGAGCGCCCATTTACTGCTCTTCTCCTCTCCCAGCATGTTAACAGCCCCTTTTCTTGGCTCTTGGTGGGCTGGAAAGCAAGAAGCTGCCATGAAAATATGGAAACTGCCATTTCCCATGTCCTTTTCATATGTGATTTAGGTCAGAAGGAGATGGCAGCGGCTGGGCTCCCAAGGACTGAGCTTGACGTCCACATCTGAAGCTTCACATTGCCCATGCCAGGGCTGGGTCCATCTGGCACCCCCAGGGCCACCCAGCAGGACTGGTGGCCCCAGGACAGGGTTCCTGGAGCTGGGCATGAACTGCTCGAGAGCTGGGTTTGGCCACGCTGGATGGAGAGCTGGTGAAACAGCAGATGGTAAAACCACACAAACAGGGAGGTGGCTGCTGGGGTCTTGTAACAAAACCAGCATCTTGGCTGGCTCCATCGTACATGTGGGTGCAGGCTGCTCTGTGTCCTCCTGAAAGAGCAAAAGAAAACAAAATGATCACAACAGTATGAAACATGCATTGGGGATAAGACGTTGTGGGCTCTTTGCAGAGGTTCTCTTCGGCTTTCCCCTCCTGTAGGCAAAGCCTGGCCTTGAGCCATAAAGGGATGGTGATCACATTATAGCCACGGCGGAGGTTGGCAGGTGGGAATTGCCATGATGGATTTGAGCCCTGCAAATCCATCCAGTCCTGCAGGTGTTGCGAAGAGAGGTCATGCTCAGGAGCAGAACAGATTGCATGGACCAAGCCTTGGTGGGTTTTATTTGAACGTTTTCCTGATTCAAGGCAACTTGAAATTTTCCGACTGTGTTTCTAACTCAGTCGAAGGGGAAAAAAGCAGCCAAATAACTCTGTGAACAGCAGAATAAACAGGACCTGCTTTCCTATGGACTTATGACCTTAAACTCTTTACCCAGTACTCCCAGCTCCTTCCCTTACACCCCACCAGTCTGGCAGGGCAGGTGGCACCATGTACTGCCGCTGGTTTGGAGCTACGTGTTTGCTGATGGGCTGGACAGTAGACACGTTGTCTTGTAAGTACGTGGCACAGTTGAATTTGCCTCTTCCTCTTAGGAATATTATTTTGGGCTTTCTCGCTTATCCAGCCGGTTGTCATGAAACCTGCTGGAAGAGCAGATCATTGAGATTTCTGCTCCAATATGAAATTGAGTTTGAGTTGCCCAATATATGCAAAATTATTTTTAGTGAAGAAGGACGGACAGTTAAATGAGTGGATGCACTCGCCCTGTGACCTTGGACTTTTTCTTTTCCTTAGACTAAAGTTAAGAACAGCCATAAAACGAGAAACAGTTATTAAACCTGTCAGCATACAGTTTCCTAATTTTTCTTTTACATTTTGAAAACTTAAACCAGCCCATCAATAAGGTTTCTTCTGTTTCCACTGTTAGTCAGAGGCTGATTTATGTCCTGAAGCGGGATGATTTAGGTCTCCTTCACATTTTTCTTTCAAACTGTTTGCCAGTGGAAGTAGGGATTCCCATCATTTGCCTGCGAGCAGTCCTTCCCTGGGTTCTGCTAAACCCTTGCTGTTAGCGTGTCTTGCACAAAATATCACCCACTAACTGCGGAAACAAAAAACCCCCTTTTTTCTTTTCCAATTTTGAACAGCCACTAGCTAGATCACAGATACTGTTATTTTATGTGTCTTCATCTTATCCCCTTGCACTAGACCTAGTAAAGCTTAATGTTCCCCTGATTTCTGTCTTGTGAGCCCAGGTGAAGTTTTTTGCCAGATTTGCACCTTTTGAAGGGCTCTCTCCTTGGAGGACAGCCCGGCGTCTATCAGGGTCAGGCTGAAGCTGGGCATGACCCTGCCGAATATAGCTAAATTTCTTCCAGGAATGCAGAAGCCATTCAGACAGATGGACACATGCACGTCCACATGGCATAAATCTAATTTCATTTGCAAATCTGGGTAAAAAGAATAATTTGTCATTAAATTAGTTAAGTACCCCTGTGTTCTGAGGGACGGATGAGAACTTTCTCCGTGGCCTGAGCTTGGACATCAATGTCCAAGAGGGATTTGGAAAGTAAGCAAAAGGAGAGACTGGGGGCAGACATGCAAAAGTGGATTAAGCATCAGCTCCTCCATGTTTAACTAGGTTTTTTGTTTGTTTCCAGATTCCTTTTGAAGTTCTAAATAATCCCTTGTGACACTTGATGAAAGCAAACAAGGTTTTCAAACCTTGCGTTTGAATTCAGGAGACCAAAACTCTGCCTATAGGTTTCTGGCATGTTTTATTCTCTTTGCTTTTTATCTTTATTAAAGGGCTGTAATTTGTGTGATTAATTGCAAATGCATATGGCTATTTTCTTGGCCTAACACAATATTGCACTTTGAGAGTCCATTGTCTGCCCAGAGAAGATACACTGAATGCTGCTTCCATGTCAGCAGAAAAAGGGTTATCATATAGACTCCTCCTTGGATTATGAATTAATTAAATCAGATTTAGGGTCTCCAGCCAGCATGGCTGTCCTGTAGCAATATGTCATATCAATGAAACTCTCTAGGCTGTGTTGTGGGAAACTCTGAATGAGGGAAGCAGCAATGGGGTCTTCCAGCCTTGAAACCTATGCAAGTGAGAAGATGGGTTTGCCCTCCAGAAAACGTAATGTAGAGAGACAAGATGCATCCCGATGCACCAAAAGTATGCAGTAATGACAAAAGAGTTAACGCTATTTGGCTTGAGAGCAGAAGAGTCACCTCCCTGTCAGCTCCGCCATCCCTGGCTTTCCAGGCAGCCTCACCGTTTGGGTCAGAGAAGGAATTTAGCAGCAACATGACATGGTTTTTGGACAAGATCCTGCACAGCTCTGCACCTGGCTGATGGGTTTTCTGCCACCCCGCTGCTTGGGTTGCATGTGATCTCCCTGCCTGCGTAACTGCAGTCAGACCCAAGGATTTGGGGAAGGATGGTTGAGCTGGTGTAAATAAGAAAGGTGCCTCATGCAAGGGCAAGCAGTGTCCCTTCTTGCTGCAGAGTCTGGGTGCTCTGGGCAAGGTAAACGGCCCAGGGTCTGATCCAGTCTTGCAGTTCCTCTCACCTGAAATGCCTTTGCCTTCGTGCTTTTTACGTGTTGCTGTAATACCCAGCTCTATCTTTTCCTCTCATCCTCAGAAACCCACTGTTTTCCCCAGCATCATGAGAAGCTATCCTCTAATATCCTCGTAGGCAATAAAATCAAAGCGACACCGCTTCCATTGAGAAAGCAGCAACCCACCAGCAGAAAAACGAGCTGCTAGCTGCTACAATGCAACTGAGCAGCGCTGCAACCTTGCCAGCTCAGCTGGGTCTAGCGCTGCCGGCACCTTGGTAATGCAAATACCTGCAAACACCGATTTCTGCTTGCGATTAAATATGCAGGCTTTCCAGGAGACTTCTTGTCCTGCAGAGAGAGGACCAGATGAGGTCAAGTGCAACATTTAGGTTGTTGGAGGAAAGAAGACATGGCAAAACCTTCAATGAACCAAACCTCACACTTCACAGCATCCAAAGAACCCAACACTGAAATCATGGCAAACGAAGGGTTTTGGGCTCGTTGCAGAAGGAAGACCTCCTGTGTCATGGCCATGGCTCAGCCCATTATAAAGCAAAGGAAAGAGATGAATATTTCACAGTCAAACGCCAAAAAATCCCAGAATCAAGGGTTTCATCACACTGAGGTTTATATGCCCCTCACCGTAGACTTCCAGGTTGACCAAGACAGAGTAATTGCAAGGTTTGTTTCAGAAACATGGGTCTGGGGCCGAAAATACAAACAAGGCTGAGGATCTTCCAAAAGCTGAACGGCTCAGCGCTGCCGCTCGAGCCTGGCCAAGCCAGCCAGCACGCAAGCCCATGCCTGACAGCCAAGGCGTCTGATCTGGAAATCAGATATAGCACACACCATCCCGATGAAAAATATCACACGTGGTCTATACTTCAGGCTACTTTCCAGTATCTCAAGGAAGGGATCTTTTAATTGGAAGCCTTAATGTTTCTCGTTATATTTAAAATTAGAGTGGAACAGCAATAAAATTGGTCATGGGATTGAGACAAGTTTTAAGGGAGAGAAGGAAATTTATTCTTCATTTTTTACATCGGAGCATCCTTTAGAAGCCCGTGCACATTTGAATACGTCAATGCAAGGATTTATAATTAAAGGAACAACAACCACATGTCTCCGAGATACACATAAGAAAGCAACAGCTCAGGCCGGAGGCTGGAGTCTCTGGGGACACACTGGTTTTGCTGGCATTTCACCTCCGCCTGGTATACCTCATCGCTTAGAAAAGCACTTTCCCACTAGCCTCTGCCAAGGAACGCGTTACATAGCAATTTGCAGCTGATGGTTAACCTCAGCGTTAGTCTGGGAGATTGTATCTATGCTTGTCACCAGATTGATTTTGAAGGAAGACGCAAAGGTGTTCACACAGATTATAAGCGATTCGGATAGTTGTGTTTTGGGGTGAAACCCTCCAGCCGCCAGCCCTTGCAGAGCGGAGCTGATGCTCCAGCAAACCCCATAGCCCCAGGTCGACGCGACTTGCAGCTGCGGTTGCCCAAGACTTGTGAAAAAGCAGGCTCCAAAACTGCTTCCTCTCCACTCCCCGGATCCAGATGGATGTCAACAGGCTATGGCGACGAGACGGAGACATTTCGCTCCCCGGCATGGCCCCTGGCCAAGCGGATGCCTCAGCGCGCCGCTCTGCCGAGCTGTCCGACAGCCCGCAGCCGGGAGCATCTCGCCGGGCACTGAGGGCAGTTCAAAGCGTTGGCTTGGAGAAGGGTCTCCAACTTGAGTGTGGTTTCCCTCACCAGGCCCAAATTGCGCTTCTCCTCCCTCCCAATCCTTCCTTCCTCCATGTTGGTAGTCTTCACATTCATTAAAAACCCGCTAATTATCTCAGCAGCTTGGAACTGGGTTGCAGCATGGAATTAAAACCAGCTTTTCCTTTTGGCATCCACTGCCTCGTGTAATTAATAAGACAAGAGAAAGCCAGAACATGCGGGTCAGCCCTGAGTGCGAGGAAGGGATTGATCGGACACAGCCAGCGCCGCAGCTTGTGGCCGGGATGCTCTGAAGCCGGCCTTGGCAAGGGTGGGTTGCATTTTGGGGCCAAACCGGGGAAAAGAAGGAGGAGACGAGGTTCGGTCTTTCCTGGTTGTTCACCTTGTTTTTTCCTCATTTTAACTCAAAGTCTGGACCAAGTAGTGATCACTGAAAACCCTGCACTCAATCTTCAGCACGTCTTTGCTGGGGAAGGAATGGGAAAGCAGTCCAGCAGGGCTTGACAGCATGTTTTGGCCGTCCCTGCCACGCTGAGCAGACTGGGGTGCTCTGAGAGCCTGGACTGTTGCAGACGGGTGTTTTGATGGAGTTCTGGAAAACGGCTGGAAGAACCTGAAACCGAAGGAGGGATCAGCGCCGCTTGCACACCCGCCAGCGCCAGGTCCTCTCCCCGCTGCCTTGGCACGAGCAAGTGGCCACCAAATCCAAATGGAAATGCTGCCCTGCTCGCTGGCCGCGGGCAGGAGAAGGCCGAGGACCCCATCTTGCAGAGCCGAGCTGGGGTGACGCAACCCTTCCCCACAGCCCCCCTGCACCCAGCGCTTGGGCTGGCGATGGGAGGGCAATGCCTTTGGGCACCGTGGCAGAGCAGTGGCAGCACCAGGACAGAGGGGACATGACCCTCCTCCCGACTCACCGGAGCATTGGTAGAGCACAAACTTTCCTCCCTGCACCTGCAGGAGTGCTCGGGCTGCCCTCGCCCACCCCGCTGCCAAGAGCATCCCCGCTCGCCCCCCGCCGCGCCTGCTCTCCGGAGCATTGATTTACAATTTGTTGCTCCTGCCACCGAGTAACCACTGTTGCTGCTTACTACGGACTTCTCGGCTGCCAGGATGCCCTCGACGCGTGGCGAGATGCTGCTGGAGCTGGCAGGCCGGGGCGGGAGACAATCGCTCCGAATCGCTCCGGGGGGGGCAGCAATGCCAAATTGGGGTTCTAGCCCTTTAAATCCGATCCGGTACTGCAAAAAAAGGACGAGCGAGCAGGAGAGAGCCTTCAGACTCTTTTAATTAAAGCTTGTACTATATTCTGTCTTCCCAAGTCGCGGCAGTCACTCTCGCTTCTTCAGGACATCTCGGGGCTCGCCGGCACCGTGGCATGGATGGGGGG
>NW_009222701.1:32070-33941 GCF_000690835.1 Fulmarus glacialis
GTTTTTTTTGTTATGTTTTGTCTGTTGCTGTAGAGAAAGTCGTAAGGGGTTGCTCCTGGCTCGCCACCTCGCGCGGGGATGGTGGCAGGAGGCATCCTCCCGCAGCACACTTGGGGACGAGGGGGTCCCCATCCTGCCACCGCCGCTCTCTTCCCTCTCCCTCCCTTTTAAATAACTAAGTGCATGACCTAGAGTTGCGGGCTTTTTTTTCCTCGCTCCTTAAATCAAAGAGCTGCCGTTCAGCAGAAGATAAGTTGGGATGCCTGTTTCATAAATCACCGGAGAAGTTGGTCCCCGTCGTGCTCTCGCCGCTGATTGCCCCCGCCGGCTCCGCTCGCGGCTCCTCTCCCCTCTGCCTCCCCTTGTAAGTGCACCAGGTTAAGAGAGTTTTGCCATATCCTTTCATGCGCATTGCACTCTCAATGCAGAGCATTTCTTAAGAGCCTCACGGACTGAATCCCGGGGTTATTAGGAAAGACGGCGTTGTATTTGCACTGGAGTCTCATCTCTTCAGCAGTATAACCCATAGCAGCTTCAGCTGGGCTTATAAATTGCCCTTCAGCAGGTACATTGTGCACGGAGAACATTTAACTGCTAACTATCCCATTCACCGATCGATTTTTCTCTCCCCCTCTGCTCCTAACTGAGTGATCTCTTCATTTGTATTTCTACGCCACACGGCTATTTCTTTAAAATATGTATTGCCGTTCTTCCATCGCCGTCTCGGGTTGGTGCATGGTTGGGATGCCCTGACCTTAACGAGAGCCTGTTTTCCTCTTTGCAGCCAGGTCCCAGGTGAGCGCGGGTCCTGAGGAGCCTCCCTCCTGCATGGATCCCCAGAGGGGAACAGAGGCTCTGCCAGGAAAACATTTATCCTGGTGCCTAGCTAAGGTTAATAACACCTTTGACAAATAGCAGACTTCCTCAAGGCTTGAAATAGGGTTGAAAAAGCAGCCACTAATCTCCTTGAGAAGTGCTAGATGGTGGCCACTGCTCCCAGTAAATCAGGAGACAAGCTGTTTATGTATGGCATGTTGAGATGTTAGCACAGCAAAAAAATCCTTCTGTTTAATCCACCGGCAAAAACTCTGCCTTGGCGTCATTTCGCAGGGCTTGTGTAGGGGAACTCAGCACGGCCAAAAGCACCCGGGACTGTGGGGCTGCCCGGCAGGGTCGGGGAAATGGGCTTTTTTCTCACCGATGGCATTTGCCATAAGGAAGAAAGCGATGGGACGGGAAACTTGCAAGTGAGCAAGGGAAGTGGAGCCGTAGATCTGTGTATGAGCAGCGGAGCAAGAGCACCTGGAGGGATCAGGTGGTTTGTGGGCAGCAAGATGTTTCGACTTGAGCAGTCGAAGGAATTAAACTTAGAGAGGAGGAGGCACGGCGCCTGCAAGCAAAAACAAAGACGCCAGGGCAGAGTTGAAATCTGCAGTGCAGGCTCCGCGGTTAATTCATAGGGGTGCGGGACTGCAGAGGAAAAGAAATGTTGTGTGCCCCGGGGTTTTGCATTTATCGGTTTTCCTGGTCAGGGTTGCTTTCATCAGTGGCTCCTCTCTCTTTAGTAGCGATTTAACTGTGACTTTCAGTGACATTAGGAAGGAGCTTGGCTCTTGTGACCGAGATGCGGGATAAAAGCTCCCTTGTTTCCAGCTTGCAGCGGGAGAGCAAATGACCTGGCAAGGAAACCTGAAAGTGCCTGAAAGTTAAAAAACCCGTTCCTGTGGTCTGAGTGGGGCTGCAGGCAAACTCTTCTTGGGTGAAGTCCCCAAAACCTGTTTCCTCCACCCTGCGGAGCTGGAAAACCCAGAGTAGGTTTCGAAAAGCACCAACAAAATACAAGCGGGGAGAGGAAAGATGAACAAAACGTA
>NW_009222701.1:33951-43717 GCF_000690835.1 Fulmarus glacialis
AAAGCCTACATCTCGCTTCAGCAAAGCCTCGCAAGCATACGGAGGGTGGGGAGTAATTATTTATAGTGCCATCAGCAGAAATAATAGAATGAAATGAAGGGCTGAAAAGTTTTGCTGACTATCAGGGAACACGTCCTGGCACAGACTGATATTTCCCGGGCCCGGCCCTTTGCATCTCCAGCACGACTGAGCGTGCTGCCTGGAGACCCGGAGAAGCCTCGCCGGGGTGGGACCCCGCCGAAAACGGACGGGCAGCGTCGAGGAGCTGAACCCGCCGGGAGGATGGAGTTTAAATGTCAGCTATGACTTCCACCCTGAGCCACCTCTGGTGCCCAAGCCTGGATTTTTCTCCTGGTAGATACCTGAACTGGGAGGCGAGCAGCGCTCTGCGGCGGGGGAGGGCTGGGTGGCCAGGTTTGGCGTTTCCATTCTAATTCTATGAACATTGAGGTTAAAAAGGGGCGGGGGGGGGGAAGCCATTTTCGAGATCAGCGGTTAGTGTAATTCAGTGCTTTGTCCTCTGTAATTAAGCTCTGCGTTCCGTGTTTCAATAACGCTCTTGAACCATGATGACAAAAGGAATTAGAGGGATTGGCAGGCAGACGCAGGCAGAGAATCGCTCACCTGGCATCACTCAAATTAAAGGTGACCTGCATAAGGTTTTCTTTTCTAAATTGAGAAAATTGAGTTTGGACTCCTCTTTCCGGCTTTGTGGTGATGAAAAGTCCTCTTTTTTCCTTTTCTTTTTCTTTTCTTCACTTATGAATGAGGAGTAGTATCAAGCTTGTCTCTCCCTATGGGCAGATGCGCTGGAGGGCTGAGATGGCCACGGAGGTTGTTGCTGGTGGAAAGGGTGAATTTGAACCTTGATCGAGCAGCCAGCCCTCAGCAAGCTTGGTGGACAGTCACCAACATCCTGCAAAAATTATCTGCACAACAAGTTTTCTGTAATCCCAGAGTTCTTTCCTTCCCCCCAGGCTACTTGATAACACCAAGAGAGACCAGTCCCAAGTGGGCACAAAGATCAGAGCTTCACAAAAGTCCCACAAGGCAATTTGCTCTGTCTTGCTTTGGTTGTCAGACTCCAACCATCTGAGATTTTCCTAGTACAAGCGAGACCTGAATTTCTGAAGAACAAGCAGAAAAATAATTCTTTTTTTATTGTAGGTAATAACCTTTCCCACTTCCTTTACTCCGTACACTGGAAAGAGCACAAACACAAAAGGCATAGCTCTCATTTTTGCTTTTTCTTCACCAGCCACCTTCAAACAAAAGAAAAATAGCAGGATATCTGGCGAAGGAAGGGACCAAAATGGATCTGACTGAGATAAAACCTAAATTTATTCTTTCTAGCTGCTAGAGTCTAATATATTCTTCTATTCAGAGCAAGGGACGTATGTCAACCCCATTCTCCATCTCTGGCAGGGTATTACAGTTTGAATTAGTATGATAAATTAAAAACAGTCATAAAATTCTACAGAGGTCTTAAATCGTAAAAACGTATCATGTGAATGAAATTGCACAGTTATTAAGTGAAATGTTTGAGATGCAAACATTAGCGTGACACATCCGTCTAGGAGGATGAGAGCAGTCACGTCCAGAGGACTCGGTGTGATCCAGATGTGGATCATGCTGATCGTCTGATCATCTTTGCTGATCATCTGGATGGTTTAGCTGGATTCAGGTAGCCTTTCAGAGCAGCATAATCCACCATCTGTTGTGATATTTTCTTCTTTGATTTTTTTCTCTTTTTTTCTTCCTTCAGGTTACGTTTTTCCCCTTTGAACATAAGCTACTTTCAGTGTATTATTTAAAACCTACATTTTAATGGAAGGAGGTAAGAGGCTGCACAGACAATGTAAACTTTGTTTTCCATGACCACCCAGAGACTGCCAAAAATCAATTGTCTGCTAGAGGCTAATCTTTAAATAAAGTTAAGCCGAATTGTATCAGAAGCCCTGGGGATCCTTGAGAGCAGGTTTTCAAGAAAGTCATGTACAGATGTTGCCCAGTTTGATATAGGTTTCACCCTTTAAAGCTCTTTGTGCTGCGACCTGGTCTGCTCAGGAACTGAATTACTCTGAATTACTTCTGGCTCTAACCAAAGCACTTCAGTTTGAGAACTGCCCAGGCGCTTTGGGAGCCTGAGGCACTGTTTCAGAGCGGATTAATAAGCCCTCAGGAGCTGCAGATGCTTCACTGGAAGCTGCCGGGTTGCCCCCACGTGATTTTGTGAAGGTTTCTCTTGGAAGCCCTATTGCAAGAGTAAAGACAGGAACGGTCTGGCATACACAGACCTGTAATGGGAACCTATTTAAAATGTATTTTTCTTTTTGCTCCCTCATAAATACACTGTGGCAAAACAGCCTATGAACCTGGGAAAGGATTAACTTGAGAAGAGTAAAGGTTTAAGAATGAGAAAGCTGCTGTGCTACAGGATAGGTGTTCTCGTGGAGGAGGTACTGAGTCTGGCTGCCTCAGGGATGTGCGCTGTTCATAATGATGTGCAACACCGCTGACACCACAGAACGACTCCAGACCTGCAGCCGTGCCCGGAGGAGAAAGCAGGAGCGTGTCAGCACAGGGAGGGATCAGTTGCCGGCTGGTGGCTCCTGGGAAGGGCAGAAGTTCTGCTGTGGCCAACGGGCTGGTGATGGAGATGATGTTGTTATAACATATGAGTGTTATACATGTTAATGTGCCGTAACATGTGAGTTGTGACGGTGCCAAGAAGCTTCTATTAGGGTGGCATTGCCCCTTGGCATTACAGATGAAGTCCAGGAAAGCTGTGTTATTTTTATTAGTTCCTTTCAATGAGCTTGCATGCAAAAACCCATATTCTGGAACAAAAGCTGCAGATCCAAGATCTGTCGTAATGCTAATAACACCAGTAGGATTAATCCTAACCGATACTGGCCTCAGCGAAAAATCCAGAGAAAAACCTGATGGGGCAGGACCCCGCGCAGCTGGGGGACACACGCTCCACCCTCAGCACAGCACCCCGGGCCGTGGTGGGGCAGCCGGGGTGTAAGACACAGCCAGGAGACCCACTGCTCCCACCCGAGGGAGCCCAGCCCCGTGGCCATCTTCTTTCTGAGTTTCTGATGACTGCATGGAGTCGGAAAGAAGATTCAGGCATTTTAGATAATCCTCACCCATGAAAAGCCAGCCGAAAGTGTAGATGGATTCTTTTCTCCATCAGATTGGACCATGGACTGAAGGTGCAATTTTGTCCTGTGACCTGCTGATTGAAGAAATGAAATCCTACAGTGCTGTCATCAGGAAGTTTGATAAATATTTTATTCCCTTCTGAAATGTCATTTATGAGAGACACAGGCTTTCTCCGGGGTACAAGAAGAAGATGGATCTGTGGAAATACTGTCACTGCTCTTTACAACCTACGTGAACTGTGTGGCCTCAACAAGAGGTTTTATGATGAAGTGATATGGGCTTATATCATTTATGGCACAAAAGACAACAGGGGCTCCACCTCAGGTCTCATTTAATGCTTGAGAAAACAATTACAGCTCGATACAGGCTGAGAGCAGCCAGAGGCACCAAGAAACCTTGAACAGTCCTGCTGATCCCTTTGGTAATACTGGCCCTACTTTTGCCCCTATTAAAAACCCAGCAGACGTTGTTCTGGATCAGAGATGGACCTCATGAACTGCTCGAGGGTGGTCCAGGGTCAGCTGCAAATTGCCAAAACCACCGGTGTGGACAAGCCTTGGCAATCATATGATGAGTGTCCAGACGAGAATGCCTCAGGTAGGATGCCGTGAGAGGAGCTGCTATGTGTCCATGCATACCCATGAACAAGATGGCACAGGAGTGCCTGGGACCCTGGGAGCAGCCATGGGGCTGTAGACCTTGGTCTCCACGTGCTTCAGTCTGCCATCACACTGGCATAGGACCCACGGTCATCTTCTTGAGTGCTGGTACACCTCTGGTTTGGCCTGGCTGATGTGAGGAACACTTGGATTTCCAAAAGCCACATTTGATTTCGATTGGTGGTTTGGATTTTTAGGAGAGGGAAGCAGATACTGTAGTGATTCTACGAGCACTGCTGTCAGAAGGTACAGGAATGGAAGGAGAGGGGAAGGCTGGGGAGGTTGCTCTGGGCTTTTCCAGAAATACTTGGTTTTGAATTGAAATCAAATCACATTTCACAGAACAGAGCTTTGCAGTGGGCTTTTTGTGAAGAAACACAACATTGTCTGTGGCCCTATCTTTGTCGTACAGCCTATCCCCAGTAGGTATCTGTCCAGGTTTTGGCTGGGATAGAGTTAATTTTCTTCCTAGTAACTGGCATAGTGCTGTGTTTTGGATTTAGTATGAGAAGAATGTTGGTAACACACTGATGTTTTAGTTGTTGCTAAGTAGTGCTGACATAGTCAAGGACTTTTTGGCTTCCCCTGCTCTGCCAGGTGCACAAGAAACTGGGAGGGAGCACAGCCATGACAGCTGACCCAACTGGCCAATGGGGTATTCCATACCATATGATGTCATGCTCAGGTGTGGTCCGGGAAGTAGGGATCACTGCTCGGGGATGGGCTGGGCATCGGTCGGTGGGTGGTGAACAATTGCACTGTACATCACTCATTTTGTATATTCTATCATCATCATCATCATCATTATTATTATTATTAATTATTTTCCCCCCTTCCTTTTCTGTTCTATTAAACTGTCTTTATCTCAATCCACAAACTTTACTTTTTTTCCCGATTCTCCCCCCATCCCACTGGGGGAGGAGGGGGTGAGCAAGCAGCTGTGTGGTGTTTGGCTGCCTGCCTGGTTAAACCACAACAGTATCCCGTTCATGTGGTCTCATGTGCTGCTAGAAAAAAACCTCAAAGAAAATAGCGTTTGTTTATAAAAATAATGGCAGAGTGTGCAACAGGAAGCTGTGAAGGAAGTATAAAGCTGGAGGCACATTCCCCTGATCCTGCATTATGTCCCCAAGCAGGGGTGGAGAAGAGTGCTGTGATGTAAACCACAGCAAGCATCTTTTGTATTGGTGTTTGCACAGCACAGCAGGTTCTTGGTCTAAAAGTAGGACACCAGGACTTCTTCTGGGACCTGGAGAAACCAGAGTCAGCCACGGTCGCTTCCCTCTTCCCCTCCCTGCCACCCCCTCCGGCCATGACCACACATGTGCTATAGCTGTGGCTGCAGCAGGTCAGAGTAAACAAGAGGGACTCGGGAGCAACCAGGGCTTGGTGAGGACAGCTGGTGGGACAAGGAAGTTCTCCAGGTCCTTGAGGCCCTCTACTGTTGCTGGAGCCTGCCAGGGGGGCAGGTGGTTGTATCAGGAATATGAAACAATAAGGACAATGCTATCAAAGTACGTCACAAGGCAGAACATCCATCCTTGCTGTGCAGTTTCTTGAAGACAAGCCCATGAAAGTCCCTGAAAAAAAGATATTTATTTTTTGTGATATTGTGCCTAAGTCAGGTTCACCATAGAGGATTTTAAAGAACAGATTAGCTGAGTTTAATAGTGTGAATTATGAAAAGCACCTGCTCTGTGCAAAGCATAGGGTCACGTTTGATGGTTCACTAGGCTTTTTCTTGACCATTAGTTGAACACTTTATGTCAAAAATGTGATCCACATAAAATTGCTGCCGTCTGATGGAGAATGTCTTCCAGCTCTCAGTGTCCAGCAGCTACAGGAGGAAACATTTTCTTCTCTGTCAGCAGAAAAAAAGCCACATAGACTCAGGGCAATGGTATGGGAGCTCCATGCCTTGACAAAACCTCTGTGAATAGTGAGGACAAATTCCCCCCTCACCTAACATCCTGGAAGAGGGCAAGTGCAGCATACACCTTCTCTTACAACTTCCCAACTTCTCTCAATCACTCATGGAAACTTCCTGAGCTGAAGGCTGTATCTGTCTCTGTTTCAGTGCATTATTTTATTCCTCCTTGAACCTATTTCTGCTTTTGAGCACCATGACATCTTCAAGGAAAAATCCTACAACATAATTGTGCACTATTTGAAAAAATACTTCCTTTGGCTTTTTTAAAAAATCTTCTCTTGGTAATTTCACTGGATACCTCTTAGGTCTGGTGCTATGAGAAAGAGCAAGTATTTGTTCTCTACTCACTTTCTCCATGATGTTGAGGGTATGATAATACTCGGCTTTAATAGGTGTCTCCTACATCCCTTTCGACCGCCTCTTTGCCAAACTGAAGGGCCCTAATGCGTTAGTCTATTTTTGTGCAGAAGCTGCTCTCTGTCTCTGTCCAAGCTCACTTCCTTCCTCTCACAGTCTGTTATCTCCTCTCTCGAATGCACTGAGCAGAAATCACAATGGATTCAGACAACAGCATAATTTCAATTTTGTTCTCTATTTCTTTGCCAGAAACCTCTCACATTACATTTACCCATGGCTATGCTGAACTTGGGGTGGATGTTTTGAAAGAACTATCCGTATTCCTCCCCGTAATTCGTTCCTCAATGGTAATGGCTAGTTCAGAGCTTATCGTTTGATAGGGGGACTGCAGGCTATTTTCCTCATGGGCATTATTTTGCACCGATTGGCACTGAAATTCAGCTCTTACTTTATTCTTCAGACATTGGGTTTTGTGAGATTTTTTTGCAACTGTTGCAACCAATTCTGGTTTTGATTATCCTGGTTAATTTCGTTTCATTAATAAATGCTGTCGTCTCACTCCTCACACACCTCCAGTCCCCAGATAATTTCTTAATAAATGAGTAGATCTATTTTACAGGTCTCTCAGGGATTGCAATAGGAAGTTGCTTTCATTATGAAAACAGATTGTTTGTCTTTGTTTCCTGCCTTCTTTTCCCACCTCCTTCATAATGAAAAACAATGCAAACAATTCCCTTAACCTTTCTGCTATGACCTGTCTCCCCTGAGTATGCTTTTTATTCAGTGATCATCTATCAGCCTCACCACCTCCCTGGCAAACTTCCTTCCCCTAACGTTTCTAAAGAGGTTTTATTGTTACCTGTTATGTCTCTAGCAAGTTGCTGCTCAAAACCCTTTTTGGCATGCCATATTGTTCTTCTGCATGCAATTTGTCATGTTCAGGGATCTGTTGCCTCTCTCGAACATGATTTGTGCTTTCTGAGAAATGCCTTTTAACTCTGCTACTCTGCTGTGTAGCTGCACAAACTTTTTTTCCTTTTAACTCTGGTTGGTTTGGCACTGTATTTTTATTCCAGGCTTGTAATACAGAGTTTTAAAACAGTTATTTTACTCTTTTAACCTCTTGTTTTAATTTCTTTTCAAGCTCCTTTTTCATTTTCAATTTACTTTCCGTTTTTAAGGTCATACGAGCAATGCTTAAGTCTTGAATAGGTCCTAGGCATCTCTGAGCCAAACTGAGAGTTGCTTTTCTGCTTCTAGAGTCAATAATTTTAGCTCCAATAGTTATTTATTACATCCAAAAGTTATTTTAAAGGTCATGCCTCAGGTGAGATATGCTAGACGTAGTCTACCCAGTGCGTGTCCTGGCATCACAGACCCCCACCAGTCAGCCTCTTTCCAAGAAAATCCGAGTGACAGCTGTATTGATATCCCCACCCAAATGGGTATCCCCATGCTTGGGCTTCCAGCAGCAGCAAAAATACTGAAGGCAACCGCTCTGAACTGTGCTCTACACTCCTGCCTGCTTTGGGTGGCACTGATAAATCAGCAACAAGTGTAGCTGGTTTCCACTTTTCAAAATGCAGCAATTCCAGCTGGAGATTGCTTATAGTGTCTCTTCAGCCACTGGCCAGCAGAAGACGGGGCCATGGGGAGGGACCTGGACTCCAGCCCTTTGCACCACCCCCGTATACCATTTTGACCCAAAGCAAACCCTATTATTTTCCTACCTGTCTAAGCCAGGTAAAACTATTTAGAGGTAGAATCCACCATATTGAATGAAGTCACAGTATTAACATCAACGCTTCTACGGACAATTAAAAAACCCTTTCATTTTGAAGACACTGCTGCATTGCTGTGGCAATGGTCATCCTCGAGGCGGCAGGACTATTCAAGCGGGCCTAAATTAAGTGATAATTAAAATGTTTGAAGGAAAATGAGTATGGTTGTCAGGGACAGCCTTAAATATGTTTTGCTAACATCTTGCAGAAAAATTTTGATAAAAATTGCAGTGCTGTGTGAGAGACGACTGGGTTTTATTTCAAAATAAATAAGTAGAACAGGAGAGAGAGGGGGAGAACACACAAGAGCACAGTTAATAAGATGTATAATCAAATGAAAATTTTTGCACAGTGATATTGAATGAGGTAAAACTTCAGAGTTTAAAAACAAAACATGGTTTTTTTACCAAAAAGCCTACAATGTTAGAAAGCATATTTGACTATAATATACATCCCATGCTTTATGGAGTATTTATTTAACATATGTAGGTTGCGGAAATGAAGCACCTTTTGATAAGTAATGTCTCAAAGTGCTGCTGAAAAACAACATAAGCATAGAAAAAGTTGTTTTACAGAACTCAAGGGCTGCTAGTGAAGTCCTGATTTAGAAAAGCATGCAACTTCAAGCGAAGTAACTTAAACCAATGGCACATGAGCACATGCTGAGGTTAAGCGAGTGCATTGGTGTTTTTGTAAATCCTCACATTTGCTTTCTTGAGCCAGGACAAAGCTGTATGCATGGATCTACCAGACCAGGACAGTTCTCTCTGCTTTGCAACCGATTTCAACAGGAACACCAAGTGCTTCATGCTGTAACACGCACCAGCTTACTCCCACCATGGCACAGAGCAACTCTCGGAGGAGCACTATTTAAGATGCCAGGTGACAAGGTTTTTGGTATTCGACATCTGAACCCCAGTCCCACCGTGTTTCTCAATGCTGGGATCAAACCTTAATACTATCAGAGCCCTGAGGGCACTTACTGTCCTAGGCAGCCTCACCTGGGTCCCACCCACAGCCCTGCCAGGAGCCCATTTAAGCTCAGCCCTGGGCCTTTAGACCCTGTTTATGCTGTGCTGTAGGTGTGCCTGTATCCAGCTGGTGTCTGCCTTCTGGAAGGATCTCAGCCTATATTGCAGGTAGCTTTTCTCCCACCCTGACTCCTGGATGGCCTCTGGACCTACACTGTAGCTCTGTTTCCAGCCCCTGCTCCTGACTGAGCTCCTTGTGTGGACCTTGGACCTAATTTCTCACCTTATCTGGGACTGCTGCTATACCCTGTTACCAGCACTCAGCTCTGCTCCTCAAGTTCAGATCCTGTAGGACCTCTGTTGTTGAGGGCACTGCCTGCACTAGGGCCACCCTTGGCTTCTGGTTCTGTTTTTCCCACTATGGAGCAGACTGTGGACGTGGAGCATCTCTTCTACTCCCTGACAAACCTGTTCTTGATCAGACATTTCATCTCTTAATCTCTCCTGGTGAGTAGGTGCCAGCATAAGTAGTAGCGGTGTGGGTTGAGGTTGAGTTTGGCTTCGTAGCCTGCATAACTGGGAGGTAATGCTATAGAGGTCAGGAGTAGGATGTGTAAATGTGTTTGGAGAGGCCTCCTTAGCTGGATGGATGAGCGTATCTGTGTGCTCAAATAACAACTGAGCACCATCCAATTAAGCCCGGACATTTCCTGTATGTCAAGGTCTTGATTTGTGCAATACTTGGTTGACAGAGACTGTAGTTTGGAGTTCAGAATAACTATTTGCTTTTCTACAGTTACTTCAGTGGCCTTCCAGCCTAGCCATCCTTATAAATAAATAACTGTTCGCTTTTCTACAGTTACTTCACTGGCCTTCCAGCCTAGCCATCCTTATAAA
>NW_009222702.1:0-11588 GCF_000690835.1 Fulmarus glacialis
ACAAATAGAGAAGAAAGCCAGTAATGAAATGTTATAATTACTATGTAGACAGTAATAGATAGATGTAGGAACAAAGGGTAGCTAGGTATGACTCTTACACTGAAAGAATAATTTGCTTTAGTGTTGAGTGACAATGATGATATTTGACATTAGAGAAGGGAAAAGGCTCTAGTAGGAACTGAGATGCAAAGGGAAAAAATATTGCTATCACAATCAATAGCAAAATTCATTGAGTTTCAAGTGGTTAATTTAGGGTGCTGGATAATCTCTGTCCCTGATCTGTGACTAAACTAAATGTGACAAAAAGGTCAAATAGCCAAAATTTATAATAAAACTTTCAAACTGGAAAACAGACACTGTGGGACCGATGGTTTGGTAAAGGTAGCACTTCTAGTGAAATGGATGGAAAAAATGGGTTGAGAGTGTCATCTAGTGTGTTAGACCCTTTAGTCTGAACTCACTAGTATGCAATGCTTTACAATATTATTTTGAAAGATCATTAAAGAAAAGAATTATTAAGGGCTTGAGGATAAGTAAAAATTAGAATTAAATAGAGGGTGCTAGATTGTGCCAATCCAAAGAAATATTTTTCCCTTGATAAGATACCTGATCTTCTAGAAAACAGAAAATAGGTAGATCTCCCATCTGGAGTTTATGTAAAGTATTTGATACAGTGGTATATCTAATGAGAAATAAAAAGGCAAGTCAGAGAAGAGTATATTTAAAGAAATTTTAAGTACTATATAATAAGCATGTATTGTTCAAATCCCTCCTTCAGCCTGGAGGGAGATTGCAAGGAGAGTTTCTTCAGGACTGATCTTATTTCCAGTTTTAATAACTCTGTGCTAGAAGAAGGTACACACATTTGGAAGCACTGGCAATCAGAAGATCTTGAGCACCAGAATAAGGATATTGTGAAACTTAACGGTATGATGGTGAATATTGGATGAAATATTAGAAATTAGCATTCTTCCTCTCAGATGCAACAGGTTCTGGAATAGCCTTTCAAAAGGAACAACAGGGACAACTAAAATTCTTTATTATCAGTGACTGGATTATGTTTACTTTATGATTTTGCCATGCCATGGTTTCAGGAACACACAGATGGGCTCCAAGAATAGCTCTCTCAGGCTAACAGCGTTATGAGTGTAAATATAATACCCTATGAATCTTATCTCAAAACCCGTATAAAGCCTGGAGCAATAGAAAGCATTTGCACAGTGCTGAGTTAATGAAAGACAAGGCAACTTTACACTTTGCAGATTAGTGTGAAGGCTGCTGAGGATCTTTCTTTACATGAAGCCCGCTCGGGTCTAACAGCAGCTGCGACCAGGAGAGGAGCTCAAAGTCCCAGGGAGAGATGCTCAGGGTTTCAGCCAGCAAGGTTTGTTGCATTTGAAGTTGCCGCAGTTGTTACACCGCTTCCAGACCCAAGCTGCTGCTGCATGTTCAAGAAATTCTAGTTCCACATAGTTCCAGCCTATTACTAGATACGAAAGCACATGCTTTGTTCAAGTATTTCATTTTCGTAGATATTCCAGGTAGAAGTATGTTGACTATTTTTTTTAATGGAAATTGAACAACAGTCCTCAGTGCCTAGGGGCTGATGTTAGTGACGCCAGAACTCATTTCTAAAATGCTTTGGACTCTAAACCAAATACAGTTTTGTTCCCCCGTACCTCCATACTCCTTTTTGCTGTAGTTTTTCTGATGAAATGTGATTTGATATACTACTTATGGTCCATAAAACTTGTACTATATACATCATTAAGGCCAAGAAATGCTGCTGTAACATCCATAATATTTTCATTTCCTGTCTTTTTTATGATTTTAAGTGAATAGGCTTACTACTGCAATAATAAAAAATGCTTTTTTTTTTTTTTATTTAAACAACATTTAATCTCCTTATTCTTTCCTTATACTAAATTTCTCCCCAGAGATTTTTTCACTCTAGTTGTTCTTTTTCCCCTTCCCAGGACTACCTCCAGTTTCTATGCCACTCTTTAGCCACTTCCCCAAGAAAACAAGGCTTCTTAATTTTGCTGTCACCTCCCTGATAATTTGTGAAGCAGCTAGGCAGTGTCATCCATATTTGATAGAACGGCAAAAGATCCTTAAGTTTCTATGTGTTTTCTGCAAACCAGTGCCTAACTAGAGATGCTAACAGAAAATCAGCTAGTATTATTAGTATTAACTGCTGTCAGTTTACCCATTTGTACACACCTGGCTTCAGACTACCCTCAACTTCTGACATATCTTGCTTCATAGTCAGATCATGATTATAGTACGTGGAGGACAGAGTTTCTAGCAGTGTCGTGGTTTTGGGTGCAGAGGGTATGGTTTGAGTTCTTGTCTTAGCACCCTGTTGGAGCCAGGCAAAGGATCTCAAGCTCATACAGGCTGGGTATAAGAAAAAGGAGATTCAGAGGATGCGGGTTGTGTGGTGGATAGTTACAGGGTGTACATGGGTTTATAAAACTGTCAGTTCCGCAGTCCACTAAACAGCTCCTGTTGCTTATATCAATAATTATACAGAGAACTCCAAAGGTAGCCTAAGCAGTAGAGAAGAATGTATGATTTTACATGTCTTATCCTGCAATTTTCATTCTATCCTTGGTTGTATTTCAAGATAGAATTCACTGCCAAAAAGAAAGAAAAAAGCTATTTGGCTTCTTCATAGTCTACCACTCTAGTTTGTATTGCAGAAGGTAAAAAATCTCTCTCTAGTTCATTCTGAAATGGTGCTTGCCCTAAAAACGTGACTGAAAGTAAACTCACCAAACCTTTTCTGATTTATTTTTTTTTTTTTGGATGGACTGTTTTCTTCTTGGACACTTTAGATACAGTCCAAGTACGAGCCACTGGAGAGTATATTTCAAGCTCTCTGCTATGCTTAATCTGCAGAGGTTGAAACAGACCTGTCAAAGGAATTTCGGCAGAATAATTTTCCACATGAGATGCAGTTTCCTCAAGATGTGGATCAAAACAATGTCGCAGTTTCTTTCAGCTAAAATATATCTGTTTAGATCAGCTTAAGGCCCTTTAGGGAAACAATATTGAAAATACCATTAGATTTTAGGTGGTCTGGACTGTCACTTCCTAATCACAGGAAGCTAATGGTTTTCAAAACTTTGAAGATCTTATGTCCACCAGTTCTCAGGTGTTTCCATTTGTTCAAAGATCCCAGTTTGGCTCTTCAGCCTCTCCCATGCACCTTATGTTCAGATCTTACTCTTGACAAGTGGCTCTTGACAGCCACTTGAACATTATCTGTGGGCATGTTGCTTCAATCTCTTTCTGAAAAGATAGATTTCTATTTCAAGAAAATATATTCTGAAAGACAACTCAGGTAATGGAGCTATTTCTAGAAAGAAAATAAACTTTATGTAAGGATGTTTAGCACAGTGGCAGGGCATGTGTAGAATCGGTTTCAGATCAGAACAAAAGTAAGGAAGATTATGGGAAGGGGAATGTTTTGGGTGGAATAGGGGTAGCCCTAAGATGTCAAGGCTATGAGGAATCCTTTTCCCATACCTTTCCTTAAGGGGCTATTTTGGATTGTCTCATATGCAGATCTTTGTCTCACAGCCCGAAAGTTTAGACTTTCAAGCATGTTGTGGTATTTCTCTAAGAAATGAAAGCTCACATTCTAAGCCTTACATTTCTACTAATTTTTTTTATTTTCAAAAGTTTGAGTTTTAGTGTACTTTACATTCTACAATGCATGATTTTTTACAACCTGAGATTCCAGTTAGGTTTTAGTTCTGATTTTGATAGTTTTCCTGTCTTTAGCTATTCTGGCTATGCCCTCACCCACTGTAAGAAACAACCACGCATTAAGTTCTCTTTAATTTTCTTCACATCACCTGCTTATTTTGTCAAGTTCTTGCTTTAAACATTTGTTCTCTCCAGCGCTCCTCACCTTTCCTTGATGTTTCTTCACTTTTTCTAGTCCTTTAATAACATCACTGAAAAACTCTTCATTGACATTTTATTCCTTACTTTTCCTCCTCAGTAACTAATATTTTTTATATTCTCAGAAGAGATCCTTTATCTCCCTATGTGGGGAAATTGTTTTTCTGATTTATCATCAGTGTCAAATAACATTAAAATATTCAGTTGTTTCAAATGTCACTATGGTTATGCAGACCCACTGAACTGAAGCCAGTGGCACGTACAGGGCAATTGCAACTCAGATTTGACCCTGGTGATGTGATTTCTGGGTTAATGAGAATTTAAGGAGTTATAATAAGGGCATGCTGACACATGCCAAAGTCAGTGACATGCAGAGCGTGGACATAACGTGAAATGTTATACTGAATGCCATTTTACTGTTCTGATTTAAGTCAAGAAAGTCTCCTCTTTATTTAAGTTTGCAAAACTTGAGTTGCAAAATTGGATATTGGAAAAAAAAAGTCATGTTAATATTTACTGATTTAAGCCATTACCTATTCCATAAAACATTTATTTAACTTTCTTTTACTTAAGAGTCATGTTGTGAAGTCACAAAATAGAGAGCCAGATTGTGCCCTTGAAAGTTAGGTTCCCACATAAATCAAAGAGAGCTTCACATGAACATATGAGAATTTTGCTTCTTGATAAAGGATAGCTGATGATCAGTGAACAATATTAAGGATTCATGAGGCCTGCACATTTCCCCTTGCATTTCAATAAAAAAAATTATTTCACCCTGAAAATATAAACATTTGGTTAAAAACAACAGAATACAACAAGCTTCAGGAAAAATAACTATTCTGGCAATGATTCATATGTGTCTTGCAAAGGTGTACGTTTTGATACATGTAAATGTATCAAAAAGAGATTTTTAGTCACTTTTATATATATGTTATAAAGTGCATGTATAATCTTGTAAATAGTGTAAGTAATGAGACTTAAATGAGTGAACAGTAATTTTATTTTCATAGCATTCCCACTGTGATGTCAAATGCAGCTAATCAAGAATCCTCTGTTTGAATAGTTACAATATCTTAAAAAAAGGTTTCCAGGTTTTTTGTCACCATGATCATAAAAGTCCCTGGTTATTCTTTATGGATACTGCTGGAGTTTGCAGCCTGACTTCCAGGAAATGGACTGAATGGAAACCCTAATTTTATCTAGCACCATCAGTGTTCAGTGGACTCCTTTAAGGACTCTTGGTCTCACTGGAGGACTCATGAGATCAGTTTCCTTGAGCATCAGGGTAGCCAGCTGTTCTTTTCATAATAATAGAAATGGAAATATATATATCTAAAATTGTTTGACATTTCTGGAAAACAACATTTTCAAATTTTTTTTTTTTTTTTAAATTTAATTCTAATTTGGAACAAAATGGTTTCACTTGTGGAAGAGGAAGGCCGGCATTCTATGGGGTTTCGGGATTGAAAGTGCTTGTTTACAAGGAAGAAGTAGGAAAAGGGATAGAGAGAGGCTTGGCACATCCATTTGCCTTCCCTTCTCCTCTTTGCATATCTTACGTCTGTGCAGCCCTAGTCTGCCACAACTCTTTATCTACAGGCAGCAAGATCGATGTCACAATTATTTTAATCTATAGAAATCTACAAAAAGGTTACCAAGTCAAAGGGTAGATTTTCCATTGGTTTTATATTTGCAAAACTTTTTTTTTTTTTTAATAACAGGATTCCTATGCTAACTGAAAAAAGCCTCAACAATGTATGTTGGCAAGACCATCATATATAAAAGTTAAATACTTGGAAGTATTGAAGTATTTCTTGATCCCCAAGTGTAAAGATGCCAGTAAAGGGGCAATGAGTACCTGCTTTACATGTGCAGTCTCTAGTTGACAGCATATTTTTTAATCCCCTGTTTTGAATACAAATTCCAAATTGGTAGAGGTTCCTATCAGTCATTTTACTAGATAGCATGGGTTGGATCCACTGCTTAAATAGACACGAAGCAAATAAATTATTCACATCTGTACAGGGGAATCTTCTATTTCCTTCTATTTTAAGATCTACCTTCTGCTAGCCAACAGAGCAAAATTAACATAGATAAATTATATCCCATGTGTGTATGAGGGATATGCAAGAGGTAAATCTAAAATATTTCTTAAAACTCAGAATGAAACCTTTTGGTTCATTTTTTAAGTTATTTTTCTCTAATACAATCTAGGTCAGCTTGGAAACAGAAAATACCAAATGAAAAATAAATATTTCTGCATTTCTGATGAGAAATATTTTAATACCTTCAAAGGAACATATTCAAGATATTTGAAAAGTTTCCTTTTTTAGGAATAATTCTTTAGTGAATTCAACTCAAATTCATATACCTTTGATCCTCTGAAATTTATCTTTTTTCACAAATTAACCATTGATAATTAAAAAGAAAAAAAGCCCTTTTCTGCTCTGGATAGATCATCCGTCTGCATCATATATAGCGAACTGACAGATTATATTATTTAAAAACCTCATTTTAAAAGCTTTTTTGTCTTTCCTACAGTGTTATAATTTCTGTCTGATAATAGCAGTAGTTACCTTCTCCATCATAGCTGTTT
Organism: Fulmarus glacialis; assembly: GCF_000690835.1. NCBI lineage: Eukaryota > Metazoa > Chordata > Aves > Procellariiformes > Procellariidae > Fulmarus > Fulmarus glacialis. Next base: position 6,512 of record NW_009222702.1, read on the forward strand.
GTTGTTTGCAAAAGAAAAATTAAATTATATGAATAGGATTCACTCATAGATGTAAATGCCACTGTGAGAGGCCATCAGTAAATCTGAAAGGAAAGCAAATTCTTGATATGCTCTTGTAATAATGCACTTTTCCTTGGAGGAATGAATATTACTATGTAGAGTGTACAATAAGTTTATAGTAGAGATTAAAGTCTTCAGAAATATGACAAAAAATATTACAAAGCAACTGCATATCAAACATAATTTATCTCAAAACATTGAGGAAATAATCTATGTGTATAGACTTTTGCATTTCCAGTAGCATGCTGCAGACTGCTAAGTCACTTTTCAGATGTAGATCATCTGAAGAATAATAATAAGAAAAGTAAATTAGTAACTGTAAAACAGATTTAGGCATTCAATTTTACTAATAGATGGATGGTGGTTTAAAAACTACTCTGCTGATCATCAGCCATTCCTTGACATTTCTACCACAGTATTTGATTTCAGGAAACAGCTAAAAAATATCTATTGTCTGAAAAAGAAATTTCTTCTCCACAGCGTGTAGAAGGCTGATATTAACAACTTCTTCTCAAGTTCAGAAATTAATTGCCAAATGTCTTCATTTTAGACAAATGGAAAATAATTTATATTAATGTAGTTCATGAAAAACTCTGAGCTATACACTGTCATGTGTTTTGGGAAAAAAAAGTTTATTCTTCAAACAAAATCATAGTTTCTTGAAAGATTCTTAAATAGATTTTTATTGTCTACCTGCTGAAAAATTTCAGTCAGGTCTGAGAGTGGTTTTGATGTTATGAAACCAGAAATATTTGTGACTTTGCTAATACCCATCAATTCAATGCAATAAATGTAGTTAAGAGCACTTTTGTCTTCATGATTATGAAATGGCAGCTGAAACCACTGAGGAATGTTAATATTCCTGGAAAGCAGGTTATAAATCACAAAAATATGCTGCTGAAAAATATGGAATGGAAGTATCCAATCATTTAACAGTTATACAATTCAGTATCCTTTTAAATTCAAGGTAAAACCTCATTAAGGCAACAGTGTACTTTTGAGAACCTAATTTCTAAACTTTGTAGTTTATATGGTTTCTAAAAGGTTTTGGAAGCTCTTTTTCTTCTGTCTCATAGCCATCAGAATTTCACAAACCACCACCTGAAAAACACTTATGTACGTGATTAAATAGTTAATGATATTTAGATTCTTCCCTGGTACAAAGAACTGCAGAACCTTCTGTTAGCTTCTCCCTATAGAGTGTCAAAAAAATGAAAGAAAATGGCTTAGCACTAACAGAAATATAGATTTTTTACTGCTCCTGTCTATATGTATCCCATGTATGTTTTTTTTATATAGGTAGCTACAAATAGCGTTTTCACCTATCTTCTCACCTGCTTTTAACAGTTTCATTTTATGTTGCCAAATAATTGCTTTCCATTTTTTTTTTTTTACTTTCCCTATTGAGTGTCAGTGACATGTAACAAACAGAAATATTTTACAGACACCATCTCAGTGACTTCCTTTGCATGCAAATGTGGCATTTTGGTTTCAAAATGATAATCCATCACTATTCTGTACACTTTAAAAATTCAATAGTTGAAATACACTGAAATTCTCTTGTTCCATTGCTTGACAGATCTTTCATTTGGCTTTTCTGTAGCAAATTCTTTGTCAAAATATTCTTTCCTTTATACATCCAGTACCTCATTATATTTTTGGATGGATGTGACCTAACACTCAAAAATACAATTTGTTGAAGAGGGAAATACAATGTTTTCTTCAAGCTACTCATTCTAGACATTTCTATCATTAATATATTTCATCTTACAAAAAGCCTTTGTTCAGGTAAAGTGGAACTGTGTTCTGTCATTATATTATTGAGATATAAATAGCTTAAAAGATTTATCTCCCTCTTAACAGGGCTGTGCAATAAGTCTACAGCTGAACACAACCGGAATCCAAATTTTTGTTTCCTAATTCAATACAGTTTTCATCCGATCATCTTTCCTATTCAGTGTGTGAGCACAACTTGTGCGAAATCCTTGCATTAGTACTTCCCTTTCAAGAGAAATCTGTACAATCCTGTGAGATAACAAAGCTAAGGAAGTATCATAGTTCTGCATTAAGGTTGATGGAGGATCTTGAGTGTAGGGTAGAGAGGAATGGAAAGACGGACAGCAGAAGAACAATAGTTGCTTTGAGGAAAGATACCAAGATATGCGTCTTAACCCTATTATAACAGGGTTAAAGAGCATAATGAGTGTTTTGCAGAACAGAAAAAGCATGCAAAAAATCCACAATAATAGGGACATAACGGATTTTCTTTTCCTCTCTTCTTCATATATAGTACTGCTACACCTACCTGAAATATGAATGAGCCTGTGAAGGCAAAGTCATTCTAATCAGTTTTACATCATTATTTAAAACTTTTAAAGTGTTTTGTTTTCTTTTTATTTAGTTGAACATTTGTCATCGGTCACTAAGCAGACTTTAGTTATTAACTGGTCATTACAGAAGCACTCATGGAGACGTGTGGATTCTTAAGTACCTATATTTCATTACTAGTATAGTTAAGTAAATTAGGTACAAATGCAGGAAAGCATAACTAAACAGACAAGCTTATATCAGTACAGGCTTAAATGCTGTCTTAAATAGGAAGAGATTTAAACACATACTTATTTTTTTTCATTCTCCGGGCCATAAAGAGTAGTGAGAGAATCACATGTACAACTCATTTTTACTTCTTTACCTTTCAAAATATGCTTATATCCACATGCATTATGGGTTTTGGGGCTGGGTGGTTTTTGGTGGTTTGAGTCAGTGCATTTTTTCTCAGTGATTGTTTTTGTCTTTCAGACTTGAATCTCCTACTAGATCTTTGGTGATGGAAGCACCCAGGGGAGTGCAAGTCAATGCAGCTGCAGGAGACTTGAAGGCTACCTGTAGGAAAGAACTGCATTTACAGTCCGCAGAAGGGGAGGTAAGTTCAGCCGGTAGAGAAATGTTCTACAGCTCTGCCCAGCTAACGCAAACAATGTGAGGATAGTTTATTCAGCAGCAAGGTAAACATCACAAGAAGTGTTCTGCATTTGCCTATGTTAAAGTAATTTTGGTTTAGCTTGCTCAATTGTTAATACTTATTTGTGTTTTGCAAATATTTGAATCACTAAGTTTAATTCACACTGAAAAAAATGTTAGTTAAATGAATATAGATAAGAATTATTTTTAATCTAAGAGTCAAGGAAAAAGCTACCCAGTCCTTCAGCATATCTGTGGGACAGAGACAGCTAGGTGATAGTGGTAAAAATTTACTTTGGATTACTCTGACAAACTATGAGAGAGAAGTTTGGATTAATTTGGGTTAATACTTTATTAAACCGTGATGAAGCAGTTTAACAAATTTGCTCTATATGTGGTTTATTTCCTTGAGCTGTTACTATCTCTGTAAGAGAGACAGAGTATTTCAATGGTATGTTCACTGTACTGTTTCATCAGTGTCTTGTTTCAGTGATCAGCTCGACACAAAAATATTTTGGTATAGATTCTTCATGTATAAACCTGTGAGAACTCATGAAAATGATTTTAAATTGGGTCACTGGTTTAGTTGGCAATCCATGTATTGCAGAAACGCATGAAAGATTACTGGTATGAGAGTCCTTTCATCTTCAATACTTAAAATGATATAACATTAAAAAAAACTTGTGCAAGGTTATCAAAGTCTCTCAGATTTCTGTTAGGCACTTTGGAGAAATGGATAGATTTTCAAGTTGTTCTCAGTGGGACTTGCCAGGTTACAGCATTTTTGGAAAACCGCTTGTTTAATGTAAATATCTAACTGGGAATGGAGGTCTTTAGAAATGTTTTGCCTTTTGTGTTTGTATTTTGTATTTCCTACCAAAATTTCCTACCTACAAACTCTCCAAATAAAGAACAACCAACAAATCCAGAATTCGCATCTGTGACAGATAATCCCCTGCAATGCACACTCTTTGCATTACAATGCAGACAGGAACGTTTTTGGCCAGTATACTGCATCAAAGGCCTACTTTGATAACATTTTTCTATTGATGCAAGTATCTGTCCTGCATAATTAAAGCACAATATTTTCCTAATTCAGAGCCTCAAATATTTGTATACCACATGCCCCATCTTATTTCCGAGTTTCTCCAAAAGCCAGCTCTTCCCACAATCTCTCATCTTTGCTTACCACCTCTCTAAATATGAAGTTTTTGTTACTGTTTCCTAAAGTTGCCGAGATAGCAGTAAAGACCATCTAATACTCTTTTAATAGTAAATATCATCCTCCCTCACCCTGGTCCTTTCCGTGAGTATTTTTATTGCAGGTGTTACAGCTTCCTGTAACCTTTCCTGCTTCCCCTCCATAAATCCCTACCTGGCCCAATCTAGTATGTTTCCTACATTTATTAACATAAATTTTTCACCTAGAATGTATTTCTTTGTTCTTTCCCTTCATGATATTGCCAGAGGGAAAAAGTAATATTCAAATGAAAATGAAAAAGAAAAAAGAAAAAAACCACAAAAACCCAAAACCCAGCAGAAAGACTGTTACCTTTCCTCAATCCCCCATAATCTTTCCTCAATCCCCCGTAATCCCTGAAGCAATGGTTGTATCTATAATGTCTTGGTTTAGTATCATGCATCTCTGCGGTGCTTTGTACAAATATTTAATCTGTGGATTCATCAGGCATTTTTCTCTATTTCAACACTGTGAGTTTACTGCATGACTTCTAAATTTTCTTAAGTATTTACTATAACTTATTGAAAAGGTAGTTTTGGAAATAATGTCCTATGACCTCAGTCGGACTTTGAGAATAGGAACCCAAGAAAAGTTATGATGACTATATTATGTATGATTCAGAGTTGGAATTCAATTCAGTATTAAATGCTTTGTAGGAAAAAAATGCCAGTGTAAAGTAGACTTTGCTGAACTTCATATTAAAAACCATTATATTGCCTACGTGATAAGTAAGACTTTGCACATCTGTGATTTTCCACATAGATGTTAGTTTGATAGCTATCAGAAAACAAGCTACTAACCTTTCCCCACTCTTTC
>NW_009222702.1:11602-14911 GCF_000690835.1 Fulmarus glacialis
CATGCGACAAAGTTCAACCTGTCTAATTACCTCTTGAATACTTGCAATTCCAGTGAGATCTGTAAAGAACTGTACCCTAAATCCACAGAGAAATGCCATCCTGAGGTCTGACCAATGTTTTTATAGTCCGCTATTTTTTCTCTTACACTGGAGAGGGTCAGAGAGTCAGAGGTCATTTGGAAGGCATACGATGAGCTTCCACAGCATCACCGGTTATGCAAAGTTACCGTGACCATATTAGGGAACTGCTGGACTAATTACAGCATGGTGTGAGGAACCAGGGTGTGGCAAATGAGTGGTTTAGAGGCCGCTTCAAGAATCACCTTCAAAGGTATTAGCAGAAAATGATTTTAATGGAGACCTGTAAAGGTGTGACTTAAGAGTTCGATGGCAAGGTCCACTCTCTTACTACACAGACGAAACATGTAAAGAAAAATCATGTTATCTCTAAGGGTTTATATCTTAGGGATTATATGTGTTTAGCAGCAGTCTAAGGTTCATTCACAGTTTTAGCAGCACTTAATCATTAACTAATTTAATATTTACGAAGTAAGTGTTAGTAGAGTCTACTACAATCACGACTCAATTACAGACTATGGTTACTATTAGTTCACACACAGAGAGGCAGAAATGTATATATATATAAAAATGTACAAAAGGTACCTGTTAAAAATTCCTCTCAATTTCAGGGAAGAAATATTCATGTAAAATGTCTCGGCATTTCTCAACGGGTGAGGGTTGAGCCTCAAGAAGTGAAGAGTTTCAGCCCAGGTCCTGTCAGACGACGGGCCTCCAAATATTGCCGGCTTAGGACCTCGCAAGCTCTGAGAGGCGTCCCACTCAGAGGCAGATACAGGGTGCAGCCTGCTGCAGTCCCGGAGAGCTCAAAGGTTCTCACTTAGGACCATCATTTATAGGTTTGCAAGATGATTGGTTTTAGTCATCCGTAAATTTCCATCCTGGCCACGATCCCAGGTGGTAATTACTAAAAATTCTCAAGGTTTCAGTGTTGTTCTGCTGGACACCTGGGCCAGGCAATAGGATTACATTTCAGAGTTTCTGATATGGTCAAGGAGCACTCAACTGCCAGACGCAGTACACCAAGGCCGAGGTTTCATGGGAATTTCTGAGACCGACAAGCAGCCTAGGAGAGGGGGGGAAAACGCACCACCACACAGGGTAAACATCTGATGGATAAAATGTCTACATAACAAAATATTGATTGGTGTCCTTTCTTACAGCCCAACAGATACACCACAGATTAGGAGACAGTATGGAAAAAAGTATAAAGGGTTTATCATTACTCATTTTTAAGAAAACACGTTCTAAACCAAAACAAAGTACTATGTCAAAAATAATCTCCATTTTAGCCTAAAAATGTATGCTTTATCAGTCAGGTCTCTTTCATGAATAAAAGAATGTGGTCTCTGTGAATTGGATCTGTGAACCATTTTTGTGGTAAGACATTTTTTGTATTAGAAAAAATACAAGTTTTTTGTATTATTCTCACACTGATTAACTAAATTTAGCTTTTTAATGTTTGCAAGCTTATTCAAAAAATCATCAAAGATATGTGAATTAATATTTTCCTTCTATAGCATAATTATTGCCCTATTATGCCAGAAAATAGCTATGTGGCATCTGGAATCAACCAGTTAAAGCCATGTAGCAGAACATTATGAATTTACTGTGGATTAATCTATGAAACATATATTTTCCTTTTATTTAAGAATAACTTCAGAACATTTTTTTAAGAACATAAATGTGTTTATGAAATACTTTTCCTCTAGCCTTATTTTTCATGCAGTATAACCTCTAGCCTCCCACATCATAAACTGAAAGCCTCTGCAAGCATTCTGAATTCTGCTGTTTGATACATTTTCTTTTTATTTACTGCAGTATTATAATAATCCTTTTAGCCCTATTATGCATTATAATGCGTGATCCCAGACTGAATACTGGGGGCTGTAATTTAGACTCAGATTCTGCTGCCCTTTATAAAGCTCTTGAGCTGCACCCTTGTGAGTCGAGGCATCAGCAGAATCCTTTGATTCAATTTTAGCTTGGCATTTAGTTGTGAACTATGTATTATTCTATAAATAAACCATAACCAATGGTTTAAAGCAGCAATCATTTACAAGGAAAGTGAAACGTGAAGCTCCGGGCTCTAGCTGAATCTATTGGTTCACATGAGAAGAAAAAGAACATTTCTTGTCTAGAAATTTAGCACAATGACTGCTAGTTGACTACTGCTTCTTTCACATATAAACACAATGCAAAAGTCTAGATCAATTTTGAATTCTGTAGATACTAGATTTTGCTAGGCATAAAAATATGTTAGAATTGAACCTGAAACACGTTATCATATAATGACAACAAGCTTAAAGGATTATTTTATGTTGTCCACTCATTGGTCTAACAACTAACTTTAATGTTTTTTGCAGTACATCACCCTTTGAAGGAGGAGGCTGCTAACTAGCCTCAGCTCTTATGAGTCTTGTGCAGCTGCCATGTATTTTTGCAAGCAAGTTCTATGTAAGCTAGGCTCTGCACTTTCATTACAACCCATTGACTATCAAAGACCAAGTAAATAAAAGGAGAAGGACGCACAAAGGCTTCTCATTTTTACAAACATATTCATATTCATATTCACCCTGTCTGTGACCTTTTTCCTACTTACTTCTTTATGCCCTTGTCTTTCCTTGTCAAATTACACTCCTTCATAACATCGTTTGTAGACTATATTTGCTTGTTTCTGGCATAATGAGGCTGATCCCTTGGTGAGGCTTATAGCTGTCACATTAAAAATGAGCAATACTCTTTAACAGACAAAGTTTACTCGAAATCAGTATAGCACACAAGAGGCCAATTTCATATTTACCATTTTAGCACAACACAGTTTATAAAGCATACACCCAAGATTATTTTGTAGAGACTAACAAATGCATATAGTACTAACATTTGATCTATAATCCTATCCAGTTCTCTCTCTAAGTCTGGGAGATGTATTTTTCACACAGATTAATACTTCACAAAACTGGAGTAATCTTCACTTGTAAGCCCTATCAACAGTACCATTTTAAAGCTTTGGTTTTGGTGGGTTTTTTGTGGATGGTTTTTATGTTCTGAAACAGAAGGGGAAAAAAAAGTATTTCTTTAATTACCTAAATACATTGAAATGGAATTACCTTGTCCTGCAAGCTGCTTGCCATGACTACACAGGAATGGCTGATGAAAGGCAGCAACATTTCATAGATTAGTTCAATTCAACCCAGTTATGTTTGTCTGAGATTAAATGTCGGGGGGGGG
>NW_009222702.1:14939-61328 GCF_000690835.1 Fulmarus glacialis
TGAGTTCAATGAAAAAAAAGCAGTGGCAGGCTCTAGAGCTCAAAGATCCACTGTTTCTTCACCAGAAATTGTCTAACAAATATGTGCTGCGTTTTGTTTTCACAGCCCTTTTTCATGGTATTAACCAGTTGACTTGTCACTGTTGTCTGGGACGAAAGAGATTAGTGGAAGTGAAGGGAAATTTTTCTGTATTTTTTTAATTATTGGTTTCAAGAATTCTATTAAGATGCTTTGACAGATATTTAAAATTATTAAAATGCCATGTTACTTTTAAACAAAACCTTTCATTCTCATCTTAAAACAGTTATTAGTGTATAAGCTAATTTACAGTAAAAAGCACTTTTGTGCAGAAGTCTACAACCAAAATACAGTGTTCCCAAACTACAAAAGCAAAGTGTTTTAACTGACATCACCCATCTTTGAACTGTTTGTTCATGGGCAAATTTTGAAGACCTACACCATAAGCCATTTTATTAGAAAGAGAAAAAGAAGTGACAATGAATAATTTATTATATAAATAAAATATTTTCCCATTAATATTAACATTTTAATCTAGTTCTGATTTGAATGGTAATTAATTAATAAGTTTTTGTACTCAGTAGACTAAGCACAAATATTCCAAATACATTTCCCTTTCTGGGTTGGGTATATAAATCACAAAGAAGTCACATCTGTCCCCTGACTGAATGAATTTGCAAAGACTTCTAATATCATGTAGAATTTGATTCTGGGAATTCTTGTATACGAGACTACCATTGGCATTCCATAAGCACTGGAGCTTGTGAACTTCTACTGGTCAACATTCACAGCAACCCCATTTCATCACCCCTGAAAATGATTTCCTTAATAGAAAGAATAAATACACCAGAAAATTTTTGCTTCAGTAGCCACCCATATAAATTGCACTGGGGTTATAACTCAGAAGTTACAATATATGCTTGTGTTTATTTAACATGAATTTACAAAAATGTGTACTTAAAATGAAACATGACTCTCATAAACACCACTTCAGTATTGAACAGTCAAAACATAAATTATTCCATTCAAGCAGGAACTGTACACTTCACTAATGTACAATGTTATATTTAACATATATATATATGTTAGTTTTCAAATATCTTTCAGTTGTCAGTAGTTCCAGGCATAACATGGAGGTGGGAATGGAAGCAATGTTAACAAAAGAAGAAACTTGGGAGGGTGGCTCTGTCCAGATGTATCAGGTATAATCTTTAGGATGAGAACATTCACCACACCAGACCACGCTTTGGCCTAAAGGTCTCATTTCTCTTGTGGTCAATTGATCCTACTCCTGTAGAGAATACATTTTCAATACACAGGTTGTACTAGATCTTTGCTCTTCTCTGAATATTTAGTATATTCAGTTTCATCCTAGTCATCACATTTATTTCAGTGTTTAACTGTTCCTCAATACTATTAGTCATTATGACAGATATAGTTCCAGATACTGTGCCAGAATATGTTTAGATTTTACAGTATATATGTTATCAAGTTAATATTTTAATTTTCCGTTATGATTTTTTTTTTCTTTTTCTCAGAACTATCTTTCAGATTTAATGAAAGCTAGTTTGGGTGAATGGTTTCAAAATAAATGTCAAAAACACAGATAAATGTTAGAACAAATGGCCCACGTGGACTAAAGTACTGCAATTTATCCTATAGTTCATCTTCACCTTGAATGTTAAAACATACCAGCATATCAAAGTTAAATAGTTGTCTAGTGACCCAATATCTATATAATCCTCTTTGTATGTATGCTTCTGATAGCATATGCAGAAGAGCAAAAAGACTAGAAAAAATCTTGCATTTTTATAATTCAGATCATTTCTGAAGAGCCTAAGGGAATCCAAGAGGTTTATTTAGTGAATGTCATTACGCTATCTCCTCATACTAGTTGATGAACACCAACCTTTCAGCTTTCTTTCTTCCACATTTCCTCTAGTTTCCTGCCATTTCTTATCTACGTTAGCCCTGAAATATGCCTTTGCAGCTCTGTAGAATTACCTGTCTAATCAAACTGTACACAAATACAGAAAACTCTTCAATGTTTATAAATCTTAACTCTTTCATTCGGCTTTATCAACTTAGGCTATCATCTCCTCTCGAGAGGACTTAGTCAAGGACCCAATGGAGAGCTTTTATACACGGCAGGTTCATATCTCTGTATGAAATGGCTTGTAGGAATATTTGATTTTTTACCTCATGCCTATATCTTGCCCCCTGAAAGTTCTCTCCTTCAATTTAGTTCTTTGGTTTATAGATAATCTGTATTTCCTGGCTTGCCTTCATCTCCCTTTCCCTCTCACTATTCAGATTAACAACACAGTCAGAAGAGCAGATGACTTGCAGATCTCCATTAGCAAAAAATGTATGTAAAAAGAGTACAATTTTTCCATTCCTATCACATGCCCTACAGGCTGATTCAGTTTGCTACTTTAATGAGTCAGAAATCAGGTCTACTTCAAAATATTATAGGGCTAATATATTTTTCTTGGCACTAAGATGCACAAGACGAAGCAGTGATCTAGGATTTCTAAACCTTAAGTATTTAGAAGGAATGATGCCACTCAGTGCCTGCTCTCTGTGAAACAGCATTTCTCCGAGTAGCTGCTGCCTTTTCCATTTTGTAATTTCTCAGTCTCCTACAGTGTTTCAAGAATGGATAAAAGTTTTGGTTTTATCTTTGCTATTTATCTGCTGAGGTGTGAGACTCTCGGAAAGAGCATGACTGGTTTGCATGGCCAAGATGCATATGAAGTATTAAATGGCTTATCTCCTACCTTTCACAGCACAAAAAATTAGAGAAAGACTGTGTATGCAGGCACTTCCATTAACTGCTGTCATCTAGCAACAGTGTTCCCTGGGAACATAATACTGTTCAGTTTTTTGTCTTGCTACTTCTGCCCTTCTCTTTAAACACCTCATAACATCAGGCATAAAATGGTAAGTAGTTTAAGTTTTACTGCTGTTGGAGGACTTTTTGGCCATGACTTTCAGTTTTTAGCAGATGATAGGAGGTGAGAGGGTATATCCTCAAACATGGACTATGTTCCTCTGAAATTCCTTACGTATTGGGCTACTATGATGATATATTTGGACCCCTGCTTAACTAATAGATAGCAATGTTGCATCTGTAAATTTAGTCTTTTATTTATAACCTTGACAGCATATCTACAAAGTAGATTTTAATGCTGGCTTTAAGCCATCTTTATTAATCCTCTTCATCTCGGGCTTCCCCAGGGATTAGCTATAGGAATCTGTTTAAATTGCACAGCCTTCCCAGCTTTCTGCAAAGGCATAGAGCTTGTTAGACTCGCTGCAGCAGATACACCCTTACAAGAAGCCACTTCAGTTTTTCTCAGAGACGGTACCCCGTTACCCACATTGCTCACCAGATGTTCTGGGATGCGTGCTGGGACAAGACCTGATAGCTACCACTCAGGATTATGACATCAGAAAAACCTGGACTGATCTACATCACAGTGTGAAATTTGTAAGCACCAGTGGAAAAGCATGCACAGTTATGCTTAAAAAGATCATTTAATTTAATGAGCAAAATAACTGAGTTACATTGTATTGTAATGCAGACTGGATTAATGTCCACTGGATTAAAGTCTTAAAGGAGTACACTACAGAACATCTGCAATGAGGAGTTACAGAAGCATGGTTGTCCTGATGTAAACAAACACAGAAAAATATTGAGCTCCTAGAAAAAAAGATAATAAAGGTCAAGAGATTTTAATCTAGCCTAATCTCTGACACAGATGCCCTCTGATTTTTTCTGAGTTAATTCTTGTTTGAATGAAGACATGTCTTTTAGAACCCATTTAATTTTGATTTACAGATTTCTCATGATCCTTCCCCACTGCAGCTAAACTGTTATAATGGCCAGTCACACACTCTGTCAAAAGTACAAATAGCTAATCTTGTGTTGTTGTTGCATTTTCTTACATGTACGTCTTCTACACTGAAGTGCCTTTTATTATCACGTATATAATATTCTAATATCTCCTGCTTCTATTTTTTTAAAGAAAAGCATAGAAATAGTCTTTTTTTTATCTTCCTTGATATTCCAAGTACATCAGGGCTTACTGAAAATCAGTATTAAAAATCCAAAAAGCTGCTCAGATTTTTTTTTTTAGATCCATTTGTTAAAAGTTATTAAGAGCTGCTGATTAAAAGTATATGACATTACTGGTTCCTGTTTAATATCCTGTTGAGTTACTGTTGAAGTTGAAAGTATTTTATCACAATCACGTTCTGACATCAATACTTGATCTTTCTCCAAGTACAGAACTATGCTGAGCACTATTCAGTATGAAAGATACACTTATACTTACATAGAGCTTACACTTTTGAATGCTGACGGATTTTACACAATACTGCTGCTAACTCCACCATTGCTGCATTAATAGTGGACTTGTTAACATTTCATTTATTCTTGATATGAGAAGTGAAAGAGTACTTTTTATTCCCCGTCGCTCTGCTGACTGATGATTCTATCCTTTGTTGCCTTCCTACATTTTACCAATTCCTAGCTTCTAGTTTGCTATCAAATTCTTTTTTTCCCCCATCTGTTATTTCGTTTTCTTATTATGCTTGCTACAGTTACTTTCACATTTACTCCTAGCTGAGCTGAATGTTTTTACACGTGTAATCTTTTTTTTTAGTTGTAATTCTAGCAGAACATCATTAAATTGTTCCGAATACCATCCGCATTTCTTCCATCTAAATTATTTCTGCAGGGGTTTTGACTCCTAATTATTTCAGATCTGTGATAGTGGACTTTTAAAGCAGCAATGCATGTATGTGTGTGTAAATGCATCATTACTTTGTCATATAAATTACGGAACAAAGATGATAATTTCCTGCATTTTAGTTTTGTAATCAATTCCTCTATCAGTCAGGATGTGAATTAAAACAGGCATTGTGCCATGCAGTTGTCATCTGTGCCTCTGAGATTCTCCCTTTCTGTCCCTTTTACTGTAAATTCCCAGTGATGACAGCATCTTACTCTGGGAGCTGGAGCACTTGCAATGATGGGGTTTTATGTTATTTGGGACTACTTTCAGCCTCTATTTCCTTCAGTGATCCCAGTCATTTACATTTACATTACTGCTGTGAATGGTAACATGACTGTGCATCAGTCTTTGTATGGGATTTTATCCAGTCTTCTCTCCTCATTTTTTTCCCAGCCTGCTCTCCTTCACTTCTCTCCAGCAGGGGCTTAGTAGTGCTTCTGCACTGCTTTTCTACCATTTACCACTGATTTTATTATAAAATAATACTTGTCTCCTGTAGAAAAAAGCAATACATGCCATATCTGCCCAGATTCTATACATGTACTGCCAATAATTGTGTCAAGTTGGCTTTGTTTGTTTTCAATACCTTATTAAAAACACTAGTAAGTATTTAAGGAACTCACCTTTTCCTAAGCTTTGGTACTGTTATCTGCAGGGCTTAAAGCCATTTTGGTTTGTTAGCTCTCTTTTTGAAGTTCATTACCTGAGGTAATGACTGATCTTACTTTGGCTCTCATTTACTCCTTCCATAAATAAAAAATTAACTCTAAGCAGCTGGAAACTCATCTGTTTGTGCCAGTGGAAGACATGCGTTTTTCCTGCTTTAGTTACCTGGTTTCATGACATTGTTTATTCAACACCCTGAAAATGTAACATAAGTGTAAATATTGTAGAACTCGACACGGATTCAGGAAGATTACTAGTATTTACAGTCTTATACTTACTTATGTTATTTCCAATGGAAGGAGATTTTTAAAAACCCAATATTTTTTAATCATAAACAATGTTCAGAAACAAATGGGAATAGCTTGATGATCTTCTTAATAAGACTTTAACCTGAAATCTTTTCTCCTCTTAATTTAGGTCAAATAAGCTCTTTATTTTGTGTGTATGAGTCTGTACCCTTATTTAATTATTCTCTGGATGTAGCTATTGTTAAGCCCCTACAATTTAGCACAGTTCAGCACATATTTCCATCTGCTTACACACTGGGGAATGTGTTTTAATATCACTTCACACTTATTAAAATACAAATTCTTCCAGAGCAAGGATATGCTACTGCCATGAATGAATAAATTTTAATCATAAAATGTAGAAGTGAAAATTCAACCTATTCAAGAATATTGTCAAAATGTTTTTGTATGACACTGCTTGTATCTGAATAAACATGTTGGGTGAAGTATTTGCATATACTGTAGTAATGAGTGTTAAAGGGTATACAACTACACAGAGTTGAAACAGCTTTTTTTATTTCTCAAAATAATTATTTCTAATATATATTTCTAATATTTCTAATAAACTTTCTAATACTTCTAATAAAATATTTCTAATTTTTTTATATTTCTAAAAAACTCATGACTCTGCCTCAAAACAGGTCTTTAAACTGTGTCACGATGCTGAAAGAAATTTACTTCTTTTTTTCCCTCTTGTAGATATTTTTAAATGCAGATACAATCCGTCTGGGAAATCTACCAGTGGGTTCCTTTTCCTCCTCCTCCTCCTCCTCACCCAGCTCTTCAGTTCCTCGCCAGACTATCTATGAGCTCTGTGTCTGTCCCAATGGTAAACTTTACCTGTCCCCAGCAGGAGCAGGCTCCACATGTCAATCCAGTAGCAACATCTGCTTGTGGAGCTAGAATGACTCCAATTTATCCTTACACCAGAATAGCCTTTTGTTACTATCCCTCTGCTTCACAGTTCTGCTTGGTTTCCCCTGTGACAAGTTCGAAGCTTCAAACGGCCTGCAGAGCAACTTCTTCCAGTGTAAGCAGGAATACAGCGCTGCCTTCTCTTGTCGTTTGTGTTGCCACTCAACGTAGAGATGGGAGTGAGATATTCAGAAATCAATGTATTCTTCATCAGGAAACCTGGAACATAATATCACCTTTTGTCCAAAAGGGCGAATAACATAGGTGCCTTTGCTACATGAAGTGAAGCACATAGTTTTAGATTTTTGCAGGACCTGGATATGAACTGCACACATGTATATACAGTACATAAACAAATTTGCCCAGAATCTGATGGTGAGATGAATTAGTTCCCCCTGTATGATAAATAACTTTACTGTCTGAAAGCACAATTTTCCATTCATCTTTTTGGATGTAAACTTTTATCCCTGAATTTTAAAATTTTGAAGCATTGTGTGATGCTTGCTTTACTAAACAATTAAATTCAGTAAATGGTTTTTAATACAAAAAGAGACAGAATCCCTCCCTGAGTTTGGTTTCTTTAAAAGTGTGTTGTTACATTTTGTCTACTAAGTCTAGGGTTTTGTACACTAGGTAAATTTTGGAAGTGCTTAGCAATATTACCTTGCAGAGTTAAAAAGACATCTGCTCTTGTTTGTCAGATCTGAATGGCCTTATATAGTATTTTCGTGGCTACTGCATGTGAAGCGATTGCTTTAAGTAGAACATACAGTTTCTGGAAAAGAAGAACAGGGTAAAGAGGGAAATACTGATGATATGTTTGTTGATCAGTGTATTGCTCTTCACAAGGTATTTATAATTGGCAAATGCAAAACCAAGAGAAAATTTTCAAAGGTACATCTTGTCCATTTTCTAGCTATGTCTAACTGCTGCCATTTGAACACAGTACAACCGTTAGTACTGATATAATGTGTAATGCTGAGAAGCAATGCACTAAAAACTGGTATGACATTCACATTTACTATTCTCTTTTGTTTACCATCTGCTGCTAAGGTTTTCAAAGTAATAGAAACATATATAAAAACACATATTAAATGACATTCAATATTAAAAAATACACTGATATTAAATTGACTTTATCACGTCTGTGTTTAAATTGTGCAGCCCTATTTGCACTCAGATCTCACTACTGACTTTCTTTTTTGACAAGTTTGATGTGGTATTTCTTTCTTGTATCAATGTTCATACTTGTTTGGCTTGGTTGGTAATTGAAATCTTATAAAAAATGCTTTGGTATGCTGCTAGTAAATTTATCGCAACATTGATTAACAAGAGTATCTTGAAACTTGCAGAACCCAGGAATGTAAAACAGTATAAAAATATTTCCTATTGTGGAAGATGGCTTGATTACATGAGGTAAGTGTGCTTTTTAAATCTATCCTTTAAGTTACATCACCTAGCATGTAGCTTTAGAGGCTTCTGAATGTAAGATCACCAATGCAATGACAGCTTTTGCAAGGTAACGCTGAAGTCAGGGCAGACAGTGCAAGGTGGGTATTTCTACGCAATTTTTTTTTTTTCTTAGAGAAAAGAAAATGAAAATGAGCAAACTAATACTGTGATTACCTTTCTATTTTATTACCACCTAATAAGGTTGATTTTGTTTTCACTTCAGGTGAAATTCACTCCTATGCAGAAGACCAGCACAAGACGTGTCCATGGCTTGACTAGTGCTTGCCTTTCCATTGGCCCTCTTCAGAGGTGTGAATTTCACCCCATAGCAAGAATGTTATATTTGCTGTTTCTACCAGCTAAAGGAAGATTTTGAATTTATTATGTCTTCAAAAGAAGGCTGTTAACAGCTGATTTGTTATTTCTTTCAGAATTTTATTCTTTTACTTGGAAAGAAAATATATTAGAAAATATTGCAAGAAAATATATTAGAAGCCTGAGGATTTTTAGTAAGGGGGACAGAAAGAGATACAAATAACAAAGAAGGTGATAATAAAACATTAGAAAGTGTAGCCATACAACATACCCTTAAAACGTAGGGAAATAGATGTTTTTCTTATACACAAAAGTAATAGAACGGTAAAGTGAAAGTCGTGTGGATAAATAGTATTTCAGGAGGAAAATCATATAGATCTCTGGTTACTTAAAAGATGAACAAACAGGTTATAGTGACTAATCTATTTGGTGAATTAAATTTTGGCTTCTTACAAATTGCACACAAGTAGACTAAGATTTTTTTTTCTCCCTAAATAAAGCCACAGGATGGCTTGCAGATGCTTTGTCATGAATTTTCCATTGAGAATTTCTTATTTGTTCACTCTTCACCTTATATGATTACTTACCTGTAATATGTACGAAAAAGCTTTCTGCCCATTGGATGGAAAGATCCAACCTTTATAAATTTTACACAAATTTGGATGGGAGTGGGCAGGTAGGAAAAAAAAAATCTTTTGTTACTAGATTCATTTTAACAGCAAGGCTGGAATAATTTACCACTTCGTATGAAGAAAACTCAGGACAGAGGTGCGGATGGCACGCTGGAGTTAACAAAACCAAGCCAGTCCACATAACTCTGCACTGTCAGGATTTTCTTGCTTGGAGTCCCTTCAGTCTGAAGTAGAGAGTATTTGAGAGCTTCAGCAACCTATGAGGTAGCATAATGAGTTCTCCTAATGTCTTAATATTCTGGTGAGTTTCATAATATTGAAGTTTTACTTTAAATCCATTGAAAACTGTAAGAAGGGGAAAATCTCAGTTTTCATTTTAAAGAATATTTCTAGCCCACATGATTTCAGAGAATATTGGAAAAGTGATTTCAACGCATTTAAAGAACTAAAAAAATCAGAACACCAATAATCTCTAAGCAGCGTTATAATTCCTGAGTGGAAGGAGAAACAAACATGGTGGTTTTGAATGTTTGGAGCTGGCAATAGTGAAAACCTCAATACTAGAGCTCTTCCGCTTATAGTGCGCCCCCAAAATATCGGAAAAATGGGATAATCCCACAATTCATTTCAGATGGAAGGAAACTAGAAGATCTCAGCGCAAATGCTGTATTAAAACATGGAGCCGTAGCTGTGATATTTCAGTGCTGGTTTTATAATGCTGAGGTCATTGTGTGCAAAGACATAGGAAATTTTCAGATTCTTTTTCTCACCTTCCTCATAGATTCCTGGCCCTGTCTCCAAGTTGTTTCAGTCTTTGTTGGCCATTTATAATATCTAACATTCAGGTTATGACTGAGCCCCAGCTAATGTTTCTCTAGGTAGAGTGCTTATCTGACTGAATATTTTGATTGTGTATTTTAGAAAAGAGATGTCATTTCTTATTCTGGTTAAGGCAAGAGTTTCCTGTTAACAAATCACTTTTTTGTGACAATTTTAGGGAAGATTGAAGACCTTAGGATATTTTTAAGCATTAATATTAGAGCAATTTAAAAAAAAACAAACAAAACAGTGGCTAAAATATTCCTCTGTGGTTTTTTTATAGTATATGAATACATGTATCAAATAAAGCTTCTTTTTGTACTAGAATGTTTGTATGGGAACCACTAAGATGGTGTTGCAGCTGTTTGATTTCTTCAGGGCTATCCTTATGACAACAACAAAATATATGAAAAGACCTTATTAGCTACATGTATTTAATATATACGATAGATTTATCTTCTGTAAAAATATGTGTCATGTTATTATAGGATACTGTCTCTTTCTTGTTTAAAAAAAGAAAAATAAAAGCATCAGCCAACCTCTCTAAGCACTGTTAGCTGTATGGTTTTGTATTGCAGTTCATTCATTGGTTAAGTGATAAGACCAAAGACTGACACTTCTATTATATCTAACACTATGACACTGCTGCTTCTACTAATTCTGTTGGAATGAAGAGACGACAAGTTGTAATTACAACATGAAATTGTAACATAGTTTAGATTTGTGCAGCATTTTGAGCTGTAGATTGTTGACTTTTTTCCAGGGTTTACATTTTTTGTCGGTGTGGTGTGATTACATTACTGTTCATACACACGAGGATCTTTTGGTGTTCCTAAGAAAACGAAAGACTATGGATTCCAAAACATGCCAAGACATTGCTTGTTTCAACTGAAGTTATACTGTTTTGCTTGCAAAACAGTGGCTTGACTGGATAATGGAATTCACTTTAAACCATTTTAGATGCAGAGGGCTATCAAGTCTGGGTTGAAGATACAGCCATAAATGTCTAGAAGCATTTAATGAAGGATGTTTAAGATATTCAGTTGCTAACACCATGTATTATTTTTTATGGGTTTTTTTAGATTCTAAATCATTGCCTAAATAAAAAAATAAAAAAACAAACCTTAGACTATTGAATTGTTATCAGCTGATTCACTGTAATGCATATGTAAATTGGATTGAAGTTTGAGTGTCATATTGTTTCAGTCAGTACTGAGCAAAGGTCTGCTAACCATTTTTGTTTTGTAACCTTCATGTTAATGATTTTCTGGTGTATGTAAATATATAAAAAAAGATGGGAACTATTTTCTTACACATACTATGCAATATGTTTGTAAAACTGCAATATTACCAAAATTACAAAAGCTGTGCTTTTGTACTCTCTTGCTTTATGTAAAACAAATCTTTTTTCTATTTAATGGACTGTCTGTCTTATAATTGTAGATAACATTATTCAAAAGCAGTACACTGAAACTTTAAGATATTTTATTTTATTTTCCTTGGATTTTTTGTTTTATGAAAATAATAGCAAGGTTTTGGAAGTTGGAAATTGCTTTTTCTTAGAAAGCTAGAACTTTTACAACATGTAATTAACACAGTCAGTTTGAAATATCTCCTGTACTTCTTTCATTTGATCTTAGCGTTTTCATCTGGTGCTGCTATATAACCATAAATAAATGTGATACCTAAAATAGGAAACATATCAGAACTCATTTCCAGAATAATCAAGTGGGAAACTTTCTAAGGATGAGAGGAAGATGTAGGATAGCTGATGAGAAATTTTTAGGTTTTCTGTATATTTTTATTTGATAGATTTTTTTTGTTAGTATGCATTTCTTTACTTCTGTCTACATTAGCTGTATGGTAATATCTTAATTTGTTTTTCAATTTTTTGTCTTCACACACAGTATACTAGACTTTTAGTTCAAAAATGTTTTTGAAAACAACAGACATTGCATTTAAGTGCAGTACTTACATTAAGAAAATCCAATTTTAAAGAAGTATAGGTTTTATTTCTACATCAGCATTAGTAAAGTTACAACTACAGTGCTGCATCTCGTCTACTGTAAAAGCATATTACACTACTTAAGTTCCTTTCTACCTTGCCAGAATAAGCATAAACTATATGTTTATGTTTAAACTGCACCAATTTATAAGCCACCTGACAATGACACAGTCATGTAAAAGTCTTATGGTGATGTCATCAATGCAAAAAAAATCCTATCTACATTTAAATTGGGTTGCATCAGTTCTGCTAACAGCCTTGCACAGAGCTCTGGCAAAAAACAGGGTGAGCATTTGGGTGGTGTGTTTGCACCGAGGTACTTGACACCATGCTATGATTTGAGCAATATCCTCCGTAGCCAGACAGTATCTAGCTGCATAATGCCTAAAAAATCGTAATTTCTGTACAAGAGCAATGGTTGTATGGAACTATCAGTAGTGTAGGTCCTGCTAAGTCTCAAGTGACTAAAACACAGTAGCTGATACAGCAAGAAAAATTACTCTTAGCCATTTTATTCAGGCTTGGACTAGTCCAGTCTGGGAAAACCTAATGACGCTAAAAGATAAATAGAAGGTATAGTGAAAAGAAACCCACCATAAACATCGTGTTGATTCAACACATACTGAAACTGGAATTTAATACAAGCTCTCTGTGTAAAATAGGGTCTCCTCTGAAACTCTGAACTGACCTTCGGATTATGTTATTTGAATTTGAAAGAATTATTTGATCTTTAACAAAGACATTTCTTATACAGGCCAGGACCAGGACAAGTTTCAGAAGAGCCAGGGTAAAGCATATATTGTATATCTGGTCTGATTAGAGTGAATAGTACATATACCAAAAATAAGCCTAGCCTGCTTACCTGAGGGGAAAAAAAGTAAATTGAAGGTAGAAAATTTCTCTCAGTTTGGGGAAAACTTAAATCTTTAAGGGCAGTTGACCCTTTTAAGGAGTGTCCAGCTCTTCCAGTGTCTCAAATTCTGATGTGTTTAAGCACTGAGAGTAATTTATATTTTAAAAATTGGCCTTTGGTTTAATCAAGTTCATTTAATGCATTACTTGATCTGAGAAATAAAGGTGCCTTTTAATCATATGTATACCTCCTTGTTTGTGAGACCTGTGAAGGAGAAGTTCAGCTTCCAGCATCATCTAGAGCTCAATGAAGAATAGGACTTAGGCATTAAAGAATAATTCCTGAAGGCAAGACATTTTGTTTTCTGTGCTTTATGGTATTTTGGGAGCTTGCGTACAGTCATTCTTCACCACTGAGAGATCTGCTTCTAGCACAATAACCTATTTCTAAGTATATTTTTCAGAACTATTCTGAAAAAATATACATCATTGCTTTCTTTCTAGATGACGTTTACTCAGTTTTCTTGTCCCAAACACTCCAGCAGTTAGTGAAAGTAAAATCCTTCCCCCTAACTCCACCCACTCTTACCTCTTCAGCTGAGCTTCAGTTGTCCACCTTAGCCTCCTCCTTTCTTCCCAAATTACAAAAGAATAGACAACAGAGAGGATTTAGCTAAGACTCTTTATCAGACTCCTTCCTGTGTAACTTACTGGAACTGTATGAAATGGGAAGTTTCTACCAAAGAGGAAGATTATTTGCTTTGTGAAAACAGAAGTTATATAAAAAGGAAAACAAACACAGGTAAATATCAATTTTAGCCTGACTTACTAGAATGAACAGTGAAAGTTTTTGGACTATAAACTTCTTAATAACTTTTAATTTCTCATAAGTTTTCTCATTCAATAAATGTATTTAAAATACCATAAAATAAATACGCAAACTCACATATCCTGTTACATTTTTCATTTTTTGAAAATAGAAAAGTAATTACTGAGCTCATTATTTGTTCCCCTCTACTAATGTATTTATTTACTTTTACAAATTTGAAAGAGAAAAAAAAAAAAAACTAAAGTATTAAATAGTATAAAACTAACTATTAAAAAACCTTACTAGTAACAGAATATTGTTCCTATAGCTCATGGATGACAGTCTCATTCATACTAGGTAAATTAGGAATCCGATTTCTTTTACAATGGCATGCCTTTCTGTTGTTTTGTGTAAGCTTGGGGAGATTGGGAGCCTCTGCTGATTAAGGGAATATAGTATCTACGTAACAGTAGAAGAAGCAGCTGTGATAGTATCTCCCACGCTACAGTGGAACAGAACAAGATGTGGGGGCATGTACTCATGTGAGGAGAGAGGGTCTCCTACAGCAGTTTGGCATTGTGAAGACAACAGTCAGGATGCTTTCCAGCTCCATGCTCCCCAGGGTGAATAGCACATGTCATTACAATAACCTTGGACAGACAGACAGACAGAAAGGTTTTTTGATCTGCATAGGAATGGGTAGGACAGTGGCGCATAGGCAGTAAATCCAAATCAGCCATGTTGCAACAGTACTCAATAGAAATATAATTGAAAGCTGGATTTTTTTTTTTTTTTGAGTGAAAAAAACAGCTACTAGACTTCACCCTAGGCCTAATAGTAACTCAGAGAAATGGACAGAAAGTCAGGTGGAGACGAATAATTTTTATATCTTTATATCCATGGAACTTTATTTTTCCTTTCTTTTCCTGACTTTTCTTAAAAACACTGTTGGAAAGGAGAAAAGCAGTAACCTGGGTATAAATTTTGTACTTCTCAATTAGAAGGTGACAGTGAACTCTCTGTTTGCACGTGTATCTGTGTTTATGACAGAAAGAGCTGAAAATAGGCCACTACACTAGGGTGGATTCAGGTACTGGTAAAGACAATAGGAAACGCTGATGAATTCCATGTCTTTGGATTAGGCTTTAAATGTTCATTAACAGTTTGTGCAAAAAAAAAAAAAAAAAAAAATCACGGTCCATGACTTTTTACAATGTATTTGTAAAATGCATCCTTAACATTAGTATAATTTTCCTTCTGAAAATTGTTCCCATTTCTGACTACACGTACCACTTCGACTCCCACATATGAGAGCTCTAAATGATTGTGCAGTCTTCACTCATTTGTCAAAACCGAATTAACAAATTACGAGATGTCCAAGACGAGTCATAAAACAAAATGGCAAAAAAATCTATTGCCACTGCCTTTTCATACTTTGGCCCAGTATTTTCCTCGAGGTGGAAGAGGTGCACTGTTTCTGGAAGCAATAGATTTTATATTCCTGATCTTCCCAGTCACTGCTAAAGAGACTCTGCAGACCACACTAGTTCCCTTCCCTCCGCCACAGGGGAGTTAAATTAGGGAAATGAGTCCTTATCATTGGGGATATGGATGATTTTGATGAATATCAAGGATTTCGATTGCATGGTCTTTAGGCTTTCCGTAATCCCTGTCTTCAAGTGTCAAGGAGAAAGAAAAATCTGATGGCAGCTACTAAAGCTGACATTATTGCTGCAGGGATTGGGTTATTGCTCGAGAGAATCATTACTGCTACGGTGGAGTGAAATGCAGAGAGAGAAAGGGAGCATACAACCAAAACATTATCAGAAAGAGCATGGAAAGAGAATAATGACATGGGAAAAAGAGACAGAGAGTGGTATTAGAAGAGGTTTACAGTTTAAAGGGGAAGACAATAATTTTGTGTTAAAATTTCTCTTTACCTCATTGGCCTCGTCAGTATATATCATGCCCAAAGCACAGGAAGCAGAGGAAAATCTTCAGGATACCATTGATTCAGAAATCATTTCCAAGACCAGGAATGTACTATTCATAAGAAAGAGATGGTACAGACAATATCAGAAAACCTCTGTTGCTACTCTGGCTGTGGTAAGAGGCACAGCTGTGGAACCTATAAGCTATGGATGCTGTATAGAAGACAGAATATTTTATGTACAAAAGGACAGTCCTGGAAGAAGGGAGTCACTGAGGCTTACAGCAGTGTAAATAGAAAATACCTGGAGCAAGAGTTAGGAAATGGAGAATAGCTTATAGGTTGGTGGGGTTTTTTGTTTTGAGGGGTTTTTTTGAGGCAAGAGTCTGGACTGTAAAGTATTTTCTTATTTCTCTTTTTTTTTTTTTTTCCAAACAGCATCTGGGAGCAAGCATTGACTTCTACTGTGATTTTTTTCACAGCACTCAAGAAATGTATACACATATATAAAAATATATAAGAAAGCAGGCCTACTTACAAGCATTTCAGGAACTACAGCAGCTTTCTTGTGTTATGAAAGGTAGATTCACCAGCTAAAGAACTGGACTGGTGAAAGCTTTTTTTGTGTTGAGTATTTTTAAACACATAATACATTTGTGTCTACCCACATCAGTTTTAGAGCCCAGATGAGTTGTCTTATATCACCTTGTAAAGAAATAGTTTATATCTCTACTTATGAATTAGATCATACGCAGTGCAAATTTTACATAAGGGTATTTATTCCCTATGATGACTATTGCCACCTTGTCTTCAAGTTTCTTAGCATAAACTGCTGGACTACAGTAGACCTACTGATATTAAACTATTGGTACTTCCATTTTTCTTTGGGAAAGTCTAGGACAGTAGGAAGTAGGACACTAGGAAGTACCAGTCCTTTCTACAGCGCTGTGATAATAAACATCTCTTCTCATGCATGTTAGCATATATTTGTGAGCAAGTCACCACACGATTAACCAGATTCCTGGAGCTGCTTCCTAAAATGATTTGTTTATTTACCTCCAGTTTCCAAAATCTTGCATGGCTTTAATATAATGTGGATTTTATCTTTTTGTTTAACTATAGTACATTATGTACTTTTTAAGAGATTTAAATTATATAGCTAAACCACAAAACTTTATTAATGGCCATATGTTTCTGAGAACTGAAAGGGAAAAATACATTTAAATCACATTGTCTCACATTTTACAGAACAGTATAATTTCAGTTGATTTAGGCAATTTTCCTATCTATTTTTAGGAAACTTAACAAGCAAACATTTAATTAAAATTGACACTGTGCCATTTGCCTAACAAATATCACTTCAGTTAGACTATTGTGATGACAAAGTATTTACATTCCAAAGAAAAATTTCTAAATGGTGTATTATTCCCTTTTAGAGTATATAATGTATTATCATGTTGTGAAGTATGACAAGTTAAGTTATATCAATTTTTAAATAAATGTAAATAAAATTCTTTAGTATAAACTGTGAAATGTGCACCTTCAATTTATTGAACTTTTCTACTAACATAATTAATCTGGAAAATAAGTTAAGCTACATGCTAATCATTTTCATATTTTATGTTGTTTTCCATTGTCTCGTATATCCTTTGTATGAGTGGGATATACTTTTTGACGTTTGGAAAATTTTTTTGTGAAGAGTTCATATATTTTTTCTCTATTATTTAACGCATATCAGCTTATCCTTTGGATTTATTTATCCTGAACACAGTTTTGTCACTACGCTTAACATTTAGGTTAAGCTCCTTCAAAGCTCTGAATATGTATTAAACTATAAGTATGTGAGTCATTCCAGTAAACTTAATGGAACTTCTGAAGTTTGAAGTTAGGAGCATGATAAAATATTTTGCTGGATCCGTCTTCATAAATCAAGTAAAGTAAGGCAATATCCTGCAGGTCTAAAAATTACTTACTATAAAATAATGAAAGTGAAAGACTCTTCTGAATATTCCACAGTGCTTCACTTTGGCTTAGCTTAGTTGAGTAAAGCCACTCTTGAGGAGATACATTAATCAATATTTCCCTTTTCAGATCTGTGTGTGACTTCTATGCACCACTGTCTGTCTGCATCATATCCATTTTTACTTTTGATTTGAATTATATCAGCATCTATTATTTTGAAAATGTTTTGTGCCAGTCCTAAAAAGCCCTGCTGACTTTATATGAAAATATTCTATTGTGTCTTTGAGGATAAGTGCCATCAATCAGCAAAGTGAGTTGGTAGCATTTGACTATGATGTTTCACATACACAGCTCCAGAAATTATCTATATTTGAAGCCTTGAAACATGGATAAAACCTTTACCCTGCACATAAGGGGCAAAAGCAGCTTGATTCCACAGTTCATCTTCCACAGTGTGGTTTGCTCATCCTGATGGTCTCATACTAAAATTGTCTTCCCAGATACATTGGGTGGAGTGAATGCACATCATCAGGCAATGAGCACCCCTTAACTCCACATGCTAGGCTGAAGAAAATCAATTTGAATTCTCAAAAGATGAAGGTAGTGCAGATGGCCACTGTATATTGCCAGCTGTTCCACAACACTGGAGTCTTGGAGAGGGATTTAAAAAACAAACAAGAAATTGGTTTGTAAATTGTAACAAGCTACTGAGCTGCATGACTGCCCTATTTATTATCATGGGACACAGAAGAGTTCAGATAAATGGAGAATGGAGTTTTCTTCACACCTGCAATAATCAGCAATCACAGTATGGTGGAACGAGAAGAGGAAGTAAATAACAGGCTTCACAGTCTTGCCCCCATGAAAATGTCAGCTCTGTAATGTAAGATTTTGTATTGGAAAATCTGGCTATCATTTGTATAAGAATTGACTACTTTATCTGTCAGCTGCACTCTGGGGAGAATAATTTTCTGAAAAAAATTTTTAGTTGTGTGTTTTCAATCGTGTTGATTACTCTGCTCGTGCCTTCTTTTTTTCTACCCAGTAGACTTATAACTCCTTAGGACTCTTTCTGTAAGAATCTGTAGTAAATACTAATATTGTGAAAGTTCTCCAGATTAATGGACTTACCTTCTCAAGTTGGATAAAATAACACAGAGAAGCAATGTTTCATTTTATAAACCAAGTTTAAAGATCTTGTAATAATTCCAAATCAAACGATCCTCATCACCCTCTGAATAAAACACCTTAGATATCATTCTGTGTAGTTTTCCTGTTAGCATTCCCATTGGACTTCTGTGGACTCTGGAGAAAACACACAATCAATGCACTTAGGCCAACCAATGTCCAAGTCTAGGTCAGACCAATCCCTGGCAGTGCAGCAGGGGATGGTATTTAGGGACAGCATGGGAGTCTGACTGATTTACACAGCCCCTTCCCCACAGACTCCCCTAGAATCCACAGTTGTATTCCCTGCCTTATACCTTTGGTATCAGTTTATGCATCTGTTGTCTGTGAGTTTCTGCAATCCTCTTTCAAAGCTGCTGACACAGATGCTTTTTTGCGGCAGCAAGTTCCAAATTTTCATCACCTGCTGCTCAAATAAGAGCTTTTTTTCATCCGTTTTAAACTGATCTTCAAATAATTTCACTGAGTACACCTAGTTCTGATATCGTGGGGTTAAGAATACAACAGAATAGAATATTTCAGTTGGAAGAGACCTACAATGATCATCTAATCCAACTGCCTGACCACTCAGGGCTGACCAAAAGTTAAAGCATGTTATTAAGGGCATTGTCCAAATGTGTCTTAAACAGGCTTGGGGCATCGACCACCTCTCTAGGAAACCTGTTCCAGTGTTTGACCACCCTCTTGATAAAGAAATGTTTCCTAATGTCAAGTCTGAACCTCCCCTGATGCAGCTATTTGATGAATAATAGCTCTGCAACCACCTTATCCACCACCATAAATGTTAAACATATCCCCTTGAGACTTTTCCAAAGGCTCTTCAAACTGAAGAGTCCCAGTCTTCTCTTCAGTTTCTTCTTATAATGTTCCAGAACTCTCAGATAAATCCCTTCCAGTCCTGGTCACTTACTAACACCTAATTCATTTAGTCTAGTACCTCTTCCACATGTATTCTCCAGTGATCTAACCCCTCTGACCTAACTGCTACAGAGAATGCATTGAGTGTGGAGTGCTATCAGCAATAAAGAGCTTACTTTCCCCATCTTCTGTGTTAGGCTTGTAGTCCTGGCACAGAAGCACTTGTAAATTTTGCCCTTGCTCCGCTATTTGACATTGCACATGCCAGTCAGCCAGCCTGGCTAGCAGTGTGGTTTGTCTACTCTATTTATGGTGATTGTGATGTTCATTCCCTCCTGGCCTTTCAGAGACACATTGAACATTAACCACATCCTCTCAGGGGTCACATCAGTCTGAACCAGGTGCTCTTATGTGCCTGTTGGCTTTCACCCAGCTCCTAGCATAAATACTCCTCTGCAACCTTTTTAATTTTCAGTGCCAGCAGACTGGCTCCATTTCAATTAAAGTGCAGTCTTAATAGGACCACTGAGGGTTTTTTAAATCTATTACTCTCAAAGTGTTGCTGCAAAGGGTACACGTGTTCCTCTGGCATTGTTCATCTCTCCTGACAACAAGGGTCATGCACACTCCAAGATCCCAGAGGTTCTACGGATGAATGTAACCACCCTTCCCAAAGCACATGAATCAAGTTTTGCTAGAAAGCAAGAAAAATTTGGTCTTAGACCATTATTTGGACCTTTTGCTCTCCTTTTCCAAAACTGTATTAAAAACACAGTACTGAAACAGCATTTTTAGTTTTGTTTGACTATTTTATAATCCAGCAAAATCTGGTTTTAAAAAACTTCTGGTCATAGTTCCTCTTTTCCTAGTAATTATTTTTCTAATTTTAGTTTGCTTATCCTCATATTCTTAAAATGTTTATTGCAATAAAAATTACAATCATAAAAGGTGTCACATATATTCAGCTGGCATATAAATTATGTTGCTCTCTGAACAGCAAGTTAAGACACAAAAGATTTTTTTACTGTAGGAAAAAAATTACATTTGGAGAATATTGAGGGACACTTAGGGAATATTAGAGGACATTTTGTATTTTGGGCAGCTTGCTGGATTTTTTCACTTTCCAAGTGGCTGACTAAACACTCATATTCTGGTTGATCCAGTGTGGTTTCCAGCCCCATCAATCTCATGAAAGGTTTCTCTCCCTAACTAACCCAGTGTCTCTCCAGCAAAGGTTTCCAACTCTTATCAGCCCAGCCTACCTTCTTACCCAACCAATCCTACAAATGTCAAAAAGGTGCTTAAAGGGTTATATAAGACACCAGGAGGTCCTGCTGGCTGCTTGTTTAGTAATCAGTGTTTGGAGTTGTTGCAGCTGTGGTTCCTTCCTCCTGTTAGGCTTCTGCCTTCCTGGCTAGATTTGTCTCTAGTTCCTGATCAAGTCCCTACTGCTAAATCTTGTGCTACCTTTTACTGTGTAACTGCTGAAGTGACTTCTGAGGCAATTGTCATGCTCTGCATCAAGGTCTGTTTCATGTCATCAGTGTTATGCATGGAGCAGTGTGGTAAGTACCACTGGAGTGAAGGGAATTGGCTACCAGCAGGTGCCCTGTGGCTAGTGCCTTCTCAGGGTGAGAACTCTCCAGGGAGCTGAACAAAACCTGCTTGCAGCAGTCTAGAGTGTTGGAGTCTGGAGTCTGAGAAAACACTTCTGCCCATTTTCCATCAAAAAATGATTTTGTTTGTTTGGTTGGGGTTTTTTTTAAGTTGAATTCCTATTCATAATAAATCATTGCAATAAATTGTTTAGTGTTTTCTGCATGGAAAAAGCTAAGCCATTCTCAAATGTTTTTCCGTTATTGGGGACCATCATAAGTGCTTTGCCTTCTCTTAGCATTTTACTAAGGTTCCAGTCTTATGAACAAATATGTAAGCCTTTGATTGCTGGTAGGCAACAATCTTCAGTAAGTTTTATGAGACTACTCACAGGTTTAACAGCTAAGTGGCCAGTATGAACATCAGTAAATGAGTTTGTATTGCCTACACTATGAGCTTTACCCTAATTCAGAGAACTAAAATAACATGCAGTGGTTAAGACCAACTTTCTTTTTAATGCCTTAGACCCAGTCTTAAGAGCTATTCTGAATTATCTTTTAAAAAACTCAAGAAAATTAGATGAAACTAAAAAAATCTTCAGAAAATTGGAGCATCACAAGCTTTAAAGGGAAGAACATTGTTTTTCTAGTGTGAACATTGTTTTTCTAGTGTTTTAACCTGATGCCTCCCATTGTGCTTTAAAAATAGAAAACCAAGGGATAGTAAATTTTCAATTAGCAAATTAACAGCTCTTACAGTTATTAAATTAAGTAAGGCATTACATGTTTATAGTACCTTGGGAGCCATGTTTTTAATATCCTATGTGACTAGATTTTATGCAAAAGCTCTTCTTTCTCTTTCATGCTTGGCAAGAATAATTATCAGAAAGAGGGTGGAAAAAACTGGCCAGAAACTTTTGTCATGATTTTTAGGAGTCAGGTATGTATCTTTTAAGCCATGTCTGCCTTATCATTTTATACGAGAATCATTGGCATTGTTTGTTTTCAATCAATGATGAACAAACTTCAAGAGTTTAAGAATTTGAGTATGATATGCAAGACCCCTAGCATTCAGATATGCTTTCATAATTTATCCTGACTTGTTTGGGCATGTTATTTTTCTAGATGGAGGAAGACTTTATTAGAGAAGACTTTTTTAATAACTTCTTGTTATTGGTGTTTTTAAAGGACATCTGCAGTAGTCCATTTTTCTTATATATACATACAATAATTTGATAAACCTCTGGATTATTTCCTCACTACAAGAAGAATTTGTTGCACAGAGAAAATCATGGGGGTGATAATCCAATCAAAATTATCACCAAATCTAGTGATATGAAGCAAAACTAAGAGCTAGTCAAATAAAGCAAAATCCAATAATAAGCTCACTGCGTGCATAAATATTTATGCCAAAGGCAAAGATTTATGCTCAATTTCTTCATAACCTTACACACAGGGTTTTTTCTTTGATTCTCTATTCACATAGTTGATATTTCTTCGCAAAATGCATGTGCCCTTATTTGCAATATTACTGATTCCTACTTCAGTAATTAGATATAAAAATTTACACTGTAGCACATAGCACGTTACATGTAAATACATTTGGTACTTGGCTTTTATGAATTTGGTAAGAGGCTTATAATTGTATTTAGCCTGACTGTTTGTGAACTATTTAAAGAGCTTCTCCTAAAATAAAGTGTAGAAATACATGTGGTATTGCTGTTATGCTCACTGTTATTTATGAAATCTAATGTCGTTAGAGATTTCAAATTGTATTTTCAATAATTATGATGGGTAGGTATCAAAAATATAGGGATTACAGCTTAACAGGTGTCAGCTAATACCATGCTTGAGTGCTGCAAATAGCCCAAGGAATATATTTGTGTCTAATTGTCTACACTCCAGAGCACAACAGCTGCCACTTGTAGCAGATGCATCATCTGAGTGACGATATTCTCCAATGTGTCGACAGGCTTTTCTGGTGCAGCTGATTATATATGATTGTATTTGGCATAGCTGCATACCCTTAATAGACACTTTTATCATTGTTCACTGAACATTGGAATACTTTAGTCAGCTGTTTATTATGCCAACTATAATGGACTAGCAGCCAAAAATTTTCATCAAGATGGGTGTTTACTGGACTATGTAAAATGAATGATTGACCTTAATGAACTAGTGTCCACATGTCAAAAATACACTACAGTGGGTGGAAACAGCAGCCTTGGCAAGAGGTCTTTACACAGAGAATGGAGTCTCTTCGAATCTTTATGGGTAATTCCACTAGTATTGGTCTGGCACATAATTAGGAGATCGTTCTAGGAAACTGCACTGCTGCTACCTGTGTGAGTTTGTATATAAAGGTCTTATTCCTACAAAGTTCACACAAAGTTCTTTGCAGCATGACCAAGTTTGACAGGCACTCGTTTCCCAGGTCTTTTGTATGGCAGTATTCAGAGAGAGGGAGGAAGGGAAGAAGGAAAAAAGAAAATTAAAAAAGAGAAAACTATATTTTTAGTATCAAGCCTAACTTCGTTATTTCTTTAAAAGTGTATCTGTGCCCAAGGAAATAATGACCCTGAGAAAGTACACAAAGCATTGACTGATTTAATGAATAAAGAGCACTAGAATCGAAAGTTTTCCGGAGGATGAGTCTGAATGAGGGTTGGGAACAGTGGGAAGGAAAAAAAAAAATTGCCAACAGCTTTTAGGCTTGTAAGAATGAATATTCCTGCGAAGGTCATGTCTTTTTCTCGTATGGCTTCGTCCATATTCTTGATTTTCCTGAAAAGTTAATCACCCATCAATTCCTGGAGGAATGATTAGAAAACATGTAACAACTTACCTAACATTAGTCTGACTTTCTGTACACCCCCCACCTCCTTCCTTCCTCTTTGC
Organism: Fulmarus glacialis; assembly: GCF_000690835.1. NCBI lineage: Eukaryota > Metazoa > Chordata > Aves > Procellariiformes > Procellariidae > Fulmarus > Fulmarus glacialis. The sequence continues at coordinate 38,942 of NW_009222702.1, forward strand.
CTACTTTTTCTTTCAAAGCAGAGATTTCACTTTTATTAACTACTCTAAATAGTTCATATAGCTACTTAAACTGGGTTTTCTTGATTTCTTCTTGTTTTCATGTGAGAACTCCATCTTTAAAAGCAATCTAAAAGAGAGGATCTATAATATTAACCCCTAGTAACTAATAAGGAAGGAGTTCCATTCATGGAAGCTGCTACAAAACAAAACCCCAGTAGTGGACTGGGAAGTTAGAAGAACCACTCTCACACTATCCAGTAGAGTTTTCAGCATCCAGGAAGGAGCTGTCAGAGATTATTATTCTTCACCAGGTTTAAACTGTATGGGTTTATTTAGTTCTATTGACTCAATGAGTGGGGGGAAAAAAAAAAAAAATAGATCCAGGACAATTTTTTTGCCTCTAAAATGCTGCAGTGCAAGTTTTGGAAGGAAAAAGATCAAATCACTTTGAGTTGACGAGGTCAAAACAGCCTGAATTAAGAAATAATTAAATAATCATATTTGATACCAGAGTAATTTGGGGAAAATTGATTTTGGAACCCGTAGTAGATAAGAGTAAGATAATCATTTGCAGCTATTTCTGATAGGTGTCCAGGATAGATCTCATGCCATGCGAAGTTTGGTTTCCTGATTCCCAGAGCTACTTCTACACAAATAAGTTTGATTAGTCAAAGCAAGATCTCATAAAAAATTGCGTTTGCATTTGCTGAGGTTAGAGGTGTAATCTTAGTATGTGCAGTACTTCAGACTTCAGTAGTCTAGCCTTGTGGAGGTATGAAAAACTTTCAAAATGCTGCAAAATGCATTTTTTTACTAATTGTCAATTTTTCAAATTTGTCAATTTTTAACAAGGCTAGGAGGAAGGACTTGAAGGGGTCATTGAGAAAGCCCATATCCTGTATGAGTTTTGCTTAGATTCTGAATGGAAGACAAGTTTAGATGTAGAAGACGAGTTTCTCATCCTGGAATGACTCTGGCTGTTAATTTAAGGGGAATTCCACATTTTAGGTGGAACAAAGCAAACCAAAATTTTCTCTGTAAGGATGAATTAAATTATGTTGACTTTTAAAAATTTTCCCATATTATAACAAGCATCAAAATACTGAATTAATTAATACTGGGGGAAAAAGAGTGCTAAACACACATGCTTATATTACAATGCACAGATACTGCCCCAACACATGGAATGTATGTATGTGTGTGTGTGTATATACATATAATGCAAAGAAACTGTCAGTGGGATATCAGATTCCAAGTAGTCAAAAAGGTGAATTGTCAGTTCCTTGTCTTAAACCTGTTCTTACCATTATTTCTAACTTGGGTGCAATTTTGCAGATTGTTTTTTATGCTTAATATAAGCTTCCTAAGCACACAGAAAGTCTTCAGTTGGGACTGCATTGTTCTCAGTCACACAGTTTGCTTTGCTCTCATTGTGTTTTATCTCAACAATGACAAGCACATGAAATATTCAGATTCTACATACTATTTATTATGTGATAAAAAATCTCAAAACTTCAATTTTATCTTAACAGAACTGAATAAAGAGAGCTATCAGCTGCATACAGAGTTGGTGGCAACATTCTTAGCTGTAATGGGAATTCAAGCTATATCAATCAAGTCAAGCTGTCACTCAGGGGGGTAGGCAAAAGAGTCTGATACCTGACATGACTGGGTATCTTCAATTCCCATATCTAGGAACTGTATACTCACAAAACTCTATTACCTTAATAGCCTTAATGTCCTGTTGTGGCAGAAATGTGGTAGAAATACCATTGTACTAAGCTTTTAATATTATGGAGAGACAAAAAAAAATGCTCATTTCTGTGTTCTGTACATCAGGCAGATATGTCTCCTTGTAAAAAAACCTATTCTTCACTTCTGAAATGGCTTACATGCAGGCCTGAACTGATAACTCTGAACAGGATCATCTGTTTAATAGAATAGTTGTTTGTTAATGTCAGACTCAACTACTGTCAAAATATGCTAGATACAATGCCAGTTATGGTCAAAGTTTGTCTGCCTTATACAACGTCATTTGCACTGGCAGGAAGGCATCACAATGGTGCATCTAAAACTGTAGAGACACAGTGGATAGCACAGAGTCTGAGCAGTATTTGATCTCACCTTTTATGACTATGTATTTGATATTCCTCCACAGTCAATATGGTGTAAATACTGTGGGCAAGTAAGAATTGGCTCTGCATCCAAATGTGTGGTTTTTAAGCTCTGCATCAATATGCACATTTTGATAGAAATCTATTGTGGGCATTGTTTGATGATGAGTAGCACTGAAACTCTGTCTATATACTTTTTTTTCATGGGCCAGGTTTTTTTCCCTACTGTTTACATTATCTTCTGTAAAAGCTTTGATTATAACCTCTGTACTAGTGACTCCTCAAACTGCAGCTTTGCCTCAGGTCTTTCCCTTCTTCATAGAGTTAAAACATTTACCTATCTATCTCTTTGCTAATGTATAGTTGGTAACTCAAATTCAGGGAAATAGAACTTCTTATTGTGAGTGTTCACCTTAATATTTGTCATGTCTTTTCCTGCCATTATTTAGCATTACCATTCCCACCTGTGAAGACATTCAAGACTTGTACATTATAGAAAAAAAAAGCACAGCTGACACTTTTTTCCCCAGTATTTAGGTTCCTGCTAAATCTTCTATGTCTGAAAAGGAAAAAAATAAATCTCCCCTTCTCTTAATTCATATCTTCTCAAATCTGTCTAAAATACTGTATTTTCCTATGATTGTTTTCCTCAAGAACTTTTCTGATTGCTTCATTAATGCTCCCTAATTTCTCTGAATCGTTTTTAAAGCTCTTCACCTTTAAAGGCCTTAATCCACCTTGTTTTCAACATCCCTTTTTCCATTGCATCCCTTTCCTTTCATGCTCTACGGACACTGATATAAAACTTTTTTGGTCACCCTGCACTGGTCTCTTGTTTCTCCTCATTCCCAATAACTTTTGGGATTTTTTCTCCATTTCAGCTCTTATAATGTCCCTGCTATTGTGATATTTGAGCAATATATATCATCCAAAGGCGATAATCACAGTCACCAGAGATTAGTAACTAACTTCTGTTATTACTTTTCCCAAGGAAATTTCAGATGCAATTCTGAAATGCTGTGTAAGGACTATATGCTGCCTAACTTCACTTTCAAATTTCTCTTCAATATTCATTGTTTTTGTCACACAATGCTACTTTCCTAAATCTGAAATTAAATTCTCAAGGAAAAAGTTAAATGCTTAATAAGGACATCAACAAGGAGAACATAAATATGTGTATATCTTTTTCTTTTGGCAGTTTTCATTCTTCATGCAATGCCTCAGTATTTCAGAGCCTTTTAGGAAGTATTTTGGACTTTTATGTTCTCTGATGCTTAGTGCCAAATGTTTGTTACCAAATGCTGTACAGAGATAATGTGATTTAGGTTTTTCAGTTGACAAAGATAAATTTAACATTTGTCACTTGCATAGGCAGAAGAAATAGCCATTGTCTACAGAATGACATCAGACTAGGTTTTGCCTAAGTTGATTCCTGTTCCAGTAAGCTATATCTTTTGGGGGAAAAAGCCATCCTGATTTCTAATCTCCATTGCCAGCACAGTGCCTATCAAATTTTACCGGTGCTTAATGAATGTTTCTACTCAAAGTGTACCTTATCTCTAGTCTGAATTTTAGTTCCACAAATTTTGTTTGAATCTTCACTGCTAGTAAAATTTTAGTCAATTCTCATTTTCAATGAATATATTGTCGCGTTGTGGTTAGTCATTTTTCCACCTTCTCTTTTTGTCTGAACATCCTAAGTTCATTGAGACTTCAATTTTCCCCATCAGTCCTCTATTCTAAAGATTCCTCTATCATACTTTTAATTTTGGAAATTTTATGTTTTATCACCAACTAAAAAGATTATGTAAAAATTCAGTTTTTTATTCAGGATGGGTAAGACCTTCCTTGAAGGTCTAGGATGGCTTTAGGTTTGACCTTGGGAGATGGATATGTACCTGGATTTTTGACACAACAGCACACAAGTGTTTTGGCTGTATTTGGCACTTCTCTGATTTTTACAGCTAAGGATATTCATTGTTCAGGGTTATAAATCCTAATCTTCATCTCCTGTTCAGATTCACTACTCCTTTCCCCCTTTTTGGCCTTAAAGGTATTACTTTGTATTTTCTGTATAAAACATATATAGAGTTTGCCTGACTCCAAGTTACCAAATGATTCTGATGGCAGTGTAATTGACTCCTGAGGTCTGAGAGGAAGCTTCAGATGGCAGAGCTGTGCCATCGTATGTTCAGAGACAAATGTGTTGTTCTTCTGCTCTTAGGCACGTCCCCACAAGGGAGAAATTTAGAAGCACTTGCACAGAATAACTGTTGAAGACAAATGATTCCACCTCATTCCTTTGTGGGTTTTCTTATTTTGTACTGCAAATACCTTTGCTTTATTTACTTTGCAGTAGAAGGAAAGATTTAAAGCTGTATTATGGCAAAGAAAAAAAAATCATCTATATCCTATGAAAATACTTATCTCATTGTCTCTTTTATTGTATTTTCATTGCCTCTGCATGCCACGCTCCACACTCATGCTTGATTTTTCACATAACTTTCTCTTGAGATAAGAACCAGAATTCTTTCAAGCCTGTTTGGTAGAGTTGTGATTGTTTTGGTTTCTGGTTTACACTTATTCTGGGTATGTATAATGAAGAGGCCGAGCCATACTTCTCTCAGCCGGTGGTTCTGGCTTTGTCTTTTAGTAGTTTTTAATTTTTTTTTTTTTTTTTTTTTTTTTTTGCATCCCACCTGTTTCACAGACATCTTAGCTGAGGTATCTCAATGTATTCACACTGTAAACATCCCAAAGTATTTGCCAAAATGCAGTATTCATAAATCAGTTTAGAGCAGCTCAGATCTGTCACAGCATGATAAATAAACCTTTTGTCTGAGGGAGATGCACTCACCAGCATGAGATCCTTTTGAGATAAGCAGGTCAGGCTACAGGCGTGATTGTGAAGAACCACCATTAGTAAGTTACTTTCTACTCTTAGTCCATTTCCTATGCTAGCCTCTAGTCTTCATACCCAGCCTTCATATCTGTATTATTATATTTATAAAAATTAATGTTCAATTTGAATGTATGCTTTCAAAGACAAGAGATTATCTTTTAATTTATGTTTACAGTCTCATGCTTGCCTCTAATATTGTATAAATAATGAAGGAGAGTAAGACTTATCTGAAATTATTAGTTTACAGGGTAATTTTTTCCTCTTTGCTTGAGATATGCCAAACTGTAAGGGCAAATATAGAGGAAATTAAAGGCTTTTCTACGGCAGCAGGCAAACTTCATTTTATGGAAGTTTTTTAGCTAAATTGCCAATGCCCTCTAACATGGAAGGGAAAACCAGCAAAATGTCTCTTAAAAATTATCAGGAGAATTCACTACGACATTCAAAATGTCCCTTTTCAGTGAATTCGGACACACAGAAGAAAATAATCAGTCTCTATTACCCCTTGTTTGCCTTTCACAGCACAGTGACAATGAGAGAGAGAACAGCCTTGTGGACAGAGCAGTTGACAGAACTGCTTAAGTATCAGCAAAGGTGGAAAACTTCTGGCTCTAGTAGCCTTTGTGAAGAGTGCGTACACTGAATAAGCTTTTGGAGGAAACCAAAATAAATGAGAGAGTTCAGAGAAGGATTTTTGACGAGGACAGATAGATCAAAGCATGAAGAGGGCTGCATTCAGCTCTTCTGCGAATGCTGAAGTCAGAGAGCTACAACGTGCATTGACAGAATTTGCCAAGTAGGTAATCTGAATAGTTTGGATATTTTTTTTAAGGGAAGGTACAGTAATGTAATATAATCTTTGGCATTTGATGCAGGCATTTTTCTAGTCGAAGTCTTTGAGATTCTTGGCATTCTATACACACAACAAAACTTCACAGCAAGAAGTGCTTATGGATATTTTTACTCTACACTTCTGCCCTTTAGCTTTTTGAATAACATGGTCTGTTGAAGTTCTTGGGTGCATGTGATAAAATGTCTACCTTCAATACCAACCCCACATGCAACCATCCCTGCAGCGCTTTGTGAATACTTTGGTCAAGTTTCTGCATGTGGGAGCTCAGGGATCACTAGAATTGGAAATCAATCTGGTTTAAAATTCTGTTTTCACTTGCACAAACAAGGCTTAAGCAAGCTAAAGATAGACCTCAAGCTGTGGTATTATTCAGGGAGAAAGTTCTAGTTTTCCTTGAAATAGCCTCCTATGTGTGGAGAACGGAGAAGTCTCTGAAGATGCGCATCACATACTTGCAAAAATCGGGAAAGATCTGAGAAACCAATTCTCAGATCAAACCAACCAATTCTCTGCTGTCAGACCGGCTTACATCCCAGGGAGTGCCTGCTGAAGACCTGTAGGGAGTTTGTCACGCAACTCCAGGAGAATGTTTTTTTTTTTTAAGTTTCTGAAGTGATGGCTGCATGTCACAGATTGACATCACAGATCTGTGCACATAGCAAGGCATTAAGCTGCTGGTTCACCGTGATGAGTTTTTCAGAAATCATTTACAGGACTGTTGATCTTCACACACCGCCATCCTGCTCCTTGCTGTCCCCAGCTATTTGTCTTGCTGTTAGAGTGGGCCTTCAAATGCAAAGTATTTTGTCTGAGCATGCTGAGGAGCGCTGAAGCCATTTTTTCCAGAGTCCAGGGTTTCAAAAGCGAACTCAGGGCACCAAAAAAACCACAAGAGATTAGGGTGGAGGAAAAGGATTATAACACCACATTTCTGTTGTCAAAGAAGAGATGTCGCACGTATGGAGAGACCACCACTCTGTGCTGACAGGTCCAGATGGATCACAGGGCCTTCACTGAGCCTGAGGCCATGCTACTTTACATTGCATTGAAATTGTCAGGAGCACTGTTTAGGCACAGGGAGATCAATGTGGATGCAGCTGGCACAGCTTGGCACAGCTTTTTCAGGGCAGTTTGCTGGCAGGGTATTTCCCAGTAGAGCTTTGTCGTTTGTGTAAGGTTTTAATCTTGTTACTTCCAAGCAGTCTCATATCCCTTGCCTTGGTCTATCCACACTTTGTGGATGTTTTTAGATGTCTAGAATTCCAACAATATTCGTAGGTCAGGGGCCTCCTTTTTTGACCTTGCCAAACAATTTGCAAAAAGATCAATTTTCCTCTGTCGACTACTGATGTGAGGGAGTTCCTACCCATCTCACTTCCAAAGTGGACATCGGTGGTTTCATCAGCCTGAATGAGTGTCTCTGGGCTGCCTGGCTTCCCAGCTGGTAGGACGGTTGAATAATCAGCTCTTTGGACCACTGAAATAAACCAGTCCCTGTGCAGCCCACCTGATGGGACGCAGTTTGGGCTGCTTTCTCCTCAGCTCTCTCTGGTATTGCCCATTGCAAGTGGCCCATTGCCTCAGGCAGCCAACTGTCACTGGCTGGCTCCCTCAGTTGTGAGAAGAAGGTTGGGGTGGTTTCCCAGCAGGTGGGCTCCCCCTGCCTGCCAGGGGGTCGGTGATGCACTGCGTTTGCTGGCTCCATTGGTGACAACTTCCCTGGGGCTATCTAGGAAGCCAGGGAGCCCAGCTGGTGGCCACCCAGCTGATGGGCTTAACGCCCAAACTGCTGATTGCCAAGGACCTGGCTGAAGAGCTTGAGTTTAAATAACTAACACAGTGTATGCTTAGTGCACTAGCTCTCTGGGCATGCCACTTTCCAGTTTCAAGGATGCTTTTCTGGGCTTATTCTCTTGCCTATCATAAGTAAAGATTCAAATGACTTCTGCTCTCTGTTGATCTGATAAAATGGTAATTGTTTTGCTGAGGTACCTCATTAAGTTCTGTACGTTTTGTATTTCAATAGTTGTACAAATAACATTGGAATTGACGCTGAAAGCTGTATTTTAGCTTTGACCTTCAATGCTGGTTGCAAATGGAGGAAAGGACCACAGTGCAGGTGGAAAACAGGTCTTTTCATAACGTGCTTATGGCAAGACTATGTGAGTTGACCAGACTGCTCCAGCTAAAAGCAGTATTTTTTTTTTCTAGTAGCAAAAATGATACAAAGGCTTATTTTACTTGTTTTGCTCTTTTGTGACGCAGTTTTTTTGAATGATATTATTTATTATTTCTCTGTGTTTATGATGACCATGTAAAAAAGTGATTATAAAAATGTACACACTTGGTAGATATTACTGAAAATATTTGAAGAAAATGCACTTTCTCTTTATTTATAGTTTCAGCCACAACATTACTTTGTCTGTGATGTCATATTCAGAAGCAAAATTAAGATTAAGAAGTTACTGTAACTTATAGTTCCTGAATATCTGGATATAGATAATACAGAGGTATACAAATGAAAAGGTACACAAATAGTCAGGTTTTCAGCTGTTACAAATTATACAGCATATGATGTTTTAAACTGAAGAGCTGTCTAGGATACACAGATATCTATAGCAACTAAGTAGGGCAGAATTCATGTTTTCTTGTCTGCTTTTTGATATTTTCTTCATTATTTTCTCACCTGATCTGATTGTTTTAATCTACAATGTTCTGAATAACTTAAGTTTAGAGGAGAAAACTATCAACATGGCTACCAAATATTCTTACGCTATGACTGTAGATGCAATAAAGAGTAGATGATACCAATTTTTTCCTAATTATTAGCTTTTAATTGCTTTTATTTTTCTCCTTTTCTAACTCTACATAAAATTAAGAAATTTGAGAATATTCATAACATTCTGGTTGTGAGTAGAAAACATGCTGATGCACGTTAAAGGATCGCAGTTGTAATATGTTCTGGATGGGAAAAAAAAAAGGTTGATGGTGTGTCTTATCAATTTTTTTTTTTTGCCACCTCTGTTCAGAGTTAGGCAGCAGGAACATGGAGGCTCAAAAGCCCTAAAAAGCAGATTTGTGCAGCACTGATGCAGGAGTGTTTTAGTGCTTCAATACCAGCAGTTTTGTTTTAACTGTTTGTCTTCTAAACTGTTCCCTTGTATCTTCCTTTTCGCCCATTTACAATTCATTTAAGAAGGTGGGAGGCTGCTCAATGACTGCCTATAGTTAGGACTAAAAGATGTTTTTATGGATTCTCGTGCTCCTCCATTCCTTTTTAAATGAACAATACAACACAATATGACTTATTTTTCGCTTTTTGTTTATTACTTGCAGGGTTAGCTAAGAATCCTGAGTGACACTGGAACCTCTTTTATTCTCAAAATAGGGAACTGTTATAAGAGATTTGGGTCAACATTTGCAGAGCTCCTAAGTCATGGGCTTTGAGACTTGCTTATGTCCCATTGATAATGATGTGTCATATTTCTTCAACAACTGAGATAGAAACTAATGAAAAAGGTACAGCAAAAATGTAACTAATTAATAATAGCAATATTTCTTCAAAGGACTTAATTTTTTGCTTTCCACATTTGCCAAATAACTTTTCTGCCCTGAACAAGGGAAATGCATCAAAACACCTGAAACTTAAAGGTAAAAGTGCCTTTAAGGTCATCTGAATTCCAAACAAATACCTTTACCCACCAAATCATTCATTTCCCATGATAAATCTGTATAATATATATAAACCTGTAAATTATTTATGAATCTCTTACACTGAGATTTTTTTTTTTAATCAGGACATGTAGATTTTGCATTTTGCACATTTCTGGGAGATTTTCTTGAAGTCATGGAGCAGATTCTTTACTGCAAGTAAACCAGATAATAAAAACAATCATTTTAGTGTTTCCATACAATTACAAATATTGTAAACATTCAGTGAAGTTTCGATTAAATGTGTCAGTTTAAATATATTTGTGTTTGTAAAAGCAGACAGTAAGATACCAGATCTTAATTTCATTCATACCAACCTATATCTGGGATAATTCAATTTCAGCAGAACCATTTCAATTTTTATTGGACAGATCTGTATTTAGTATGCAGCCTGTAATGTCTAGTCCTTAAACTATTTGTTTCCAAAAGGAGAAACAGTCCAGTTAAACTATCAAAATAGTACCATGATACAGAATTTGACAATACTCCATGATTATCAAAAACTTGAATTACATATTAAATCTACTCATAAGGTAGTTGCTTCATTTACCCTCAGAATCAATTAACTGTATTGAGTGCTTGTAAATGTTAATTGTTCAGGTCAATGAATCAAACTAAGTGATTTATTAAACATTTCAAACTAAATTGCAAATGCTCAAACATTTTTCAACACTTTCTTGCCCCTTATTTGTTGTTTGGGCCATTTTCATACATATGCTCAGCACTGACAAAGCGTTGTAATTCTGTAATCAGTTTTGGGTGCTGCATTTAAAGGAAAATATAGTATCTGTTTGGGATGAGTCAACAACAGTGTAACAAAAATGAGCGGAGATCTACAATATAGCACTTAAGAGGAAATTATGGAAACTTTTAAAGTGTGTGACCTGAGCAGGTTATGAAGTCTCCATAGCTGGTCGTGTTTCAAAACAACTTAATGACCAGGGGTTAGACTAGATGATAACTTCTTTTGTTCTCCTTCGGCTCAATGATCCTGTACAAAGTGTTAGAAAATTAAAATGCCATTGCTTTCATAGTTACCAATAAAAATATGCAATAAAGCAGGCATTTTTAAGTCCTATAAATAGTATTATTGAAAGCTTCCTCAGAGACACAAGTGATTCTTTGGCATTGCTCCTCGACAAGCTCTTACATGTGAATTTTCCCTTATCCGGTTAGAACAGTTCAGCACACTTTGCCATTAGGCATCCAATTTGTGAGTATTTGTCTAGAGAGCTATTACCAGTGCTGGTGATTTGTTTCCTGGAGGAAAATGGCACTACACTATTTAATCAGCATTTGGAAGAAGCTTTGAGGCAGGAATGGGGGAGACTCACAGGCGTGAAGCCATCTGAGCAGCCCCTGTGAAGGGCTTACCTTCCTGTTGCTAGCCTGAGGAATGTAATACAACGTGCCACGACAGGCAGGATGTAAGATGCAGCACTTTGCATGTGCTCAGTGTGGAGCTGTCAGGAGACTGGGCATTGAGATGCTGAGGATGAAGGAAAAGAAAGGTAACATTTACACACACCTTCCAAGTTGTCTCATTCTCCTCAGCCACAGCTGAGGATCTGTGATGGCAGTTAAAGTGCAATGGAAGAGAGGAAATGCTTTTGGCTCGCTGCCTGGACTCCGCAGGCTCTGGAATATAGAGCCTTGATCTTGGCCTTGCTGGTATGTGCAAGCGTAATGGCTCCAAAGTTCCTAAGCAAAGAATGTAACATGGAAGTATATGCATGCAAAATATGTCGGAGCCAGCTTCGGTGCGTATCTTGCAGAATGATTAGGGATCAGTGACTCTTACAAAAATCCCTACAACCTTTCCTTTATGGGCATGTTCAGATCAGTGTCTTTGATTTTTGTGTTAATACATACGTAAACACACTCTGTTCCTCATGCTGTATCTAGTCCTTTTTCTATAGATCTTCCAGATTGTAATATCTTCAGAGAGAATCTTGAGGGCTAACCATTAGCACAGTTGAGCCGTTATTTATTCCTGACAAATAATAATAAAGAGACTTTGTTAACAGAATTCTGTAGCCTCTGGAGCCTAGAGAAACTAAAAGTGAGGGGGGAAATTATACAAAATAATGCCACAAAACTGTAAAGCATCTAGGGAACGTTAGCTGTCCTCAGGGAAGTAGATTTTTGTGTGCGAGTCTTGTTGTATACTAGGCTTTTTCAAATTAGACAGATAGTTTAGCTCTGTGCAGTGAACCTAGCACAGTAATATATGACAGTTCATCTTTTCAGGTACATTAGCCCTTTAGAAGCCTACCATAATACTTCTGGTCCCTCTGGATTAATGAAAAAAATATTCAGGATAAGAGGCCTCTATCTTTTTGTTTGCACTGTTCTTTTGCAAACTAAAGTTATTAAAACTCTGGAAAAAAAATAGTTTAGGGTTGGTTCAATGTTCCATCAACTGCTTTAAAATTAAAGGTGACACAGAAATAGCTTCAGCTGTTCTTAGATACTTGTTTTCCTACTTTTTTCTTCAGGGTCCAAAAGACTGTGCTTGAAACAGGTAAATCTTCATTAGTTTTTTACATTGAATAATAAGTTCATGTATCTTGAACTTTCCTGCTAAATTTTGAAATCATTTTTCATTAAGAATATAATAGTCATCACATCTTCATTAGATCTGTTTTGCTACTTGGATTAAAATGAATGTGCTCAAGTCTTTCGTATCTAATTTAAACAAATTTTGTCACTGGGTTACTTGCAACTATCTTTCGGGCATTTGCTAGATAACCATGAAAAGGTGGCTATACTGTGGAGGAAAAAAAAGAAAAAAACACCAATGATTCTAAAAGCAACTGGAGCAGTCTGTTATTGGCTGCTTACAAGAGCTGGGGTGCTTTTACATTGTTTTTTCTGTCTGTTACTACTGCAAAGACAAAAGAAAAACACTGTGATGCTACTTATTTTAAATGTGCATTACTTCTCAGTTTTACAGGTACTGTCTTGTAAGTATAGCAGAAATGTGGCTAGTACCTCTGAGTATCTTTTTTTCTTCAGTTGCCTCCAGGCTCTCTACTTCTTTGAAAATGTAAAATGTTGCTGATACAGGCCTTCTCTGCAAAAAGAACCAATATGGAAATTAATATTTTAGACAAAAAGCATTGTGAAAAAATTTTTGGCAGGAAAAGCTTTTGATCTTAACCCTAAAGGTTAATTTTAATAGATTGGGATGAAATCCAACCAAAATTAACATTTATTTCATTTGACTTGAATTTAATCATAACTTGTGAAAGTAGAATGTATTTAAGTGTAATTTTATTTATAACCCTTTAACTTAAAGGATAAGGGGAAAAAAGTGACCTGAGAAGGAAGACCGTATGTCCTCTAATGTCCTAAAATGTCCTTCAATTCAGCAAATCTCCAGAGACTATAAAATGAAGCAGCAAAATCTGAGTTTTATTCAGAGATTCTTCAATATTTTTCTTCAATTCTTTTTTTTTTTTTAATGTTCTCACAGATAAAACAGCAGAATGAAAACAGTATGTATTATTGTCTTCAGTTTCTGCATTTCATCATTGCACCTGTAATTGATGAATGCAGTCAGTTTATAAACTCCTGGAAGAAAGTCAAGAGGGACTTAAAAGAACTTGAACTTTTGTACAAAGCTTAATATTGCTCTGTCTTTAACATTGCCAAGGGAAATGTCATGTCTTTATCCTTGCTTACACAAAGAGGCAGTTAAAAGCCTCCTTAACAATAGAATTGCTCTTATTTACTGCATATTATATATTCTATTACAGCTGGTAATAACTGATTCATATCTCTCTGGGATTTTTTTTTTTTTTCTTTTCACCATCCAGAAGGAACATAGTCAGAAACTTTTCACATAAAATGAGGATGTATTCTGGAAATATTTCAAGGTTAATTCAATCTATCTTCTATTCTCATCACAAGGAAAAGGATCCCTGGGAATAGATTTTTCTGGGTGTTTAGAATATGGCAATTATTTTCCGTGTCATATACATGTATGTATATGCCATAAAAATCGTTTATATAAAATATTTGGGGTATTTGGGGGGAAAAAGAATGTCCTCATCCTAACCTGTTAATAATTTGAACACTAACCCAATTCTAACACTACTTAATGGTACAGGTAGTTTTATAGATTCCTTTTTTAAGAGGCTTTTTCCAGATTTATTTATTTGGGTACAAAAGCTAGGCCATATATGGGTGTCCAGCATAGGTGATATTTGACATGTCAACTGTGTTGACCACATATGGTTGAAAACATGTTGTATTTCATGTGCTGTGATATCTGAGATGCTCAGGAGGGACAAATGAGTGGCTGGGCGAGAACATAACTTTCCCTTCTACATCATTTTCTATATGGCAAAGACAATCTTAGTGCCCATCCTCCAGGAAGATTATGAAGTTGGTGGTATTAATCACCTTAGCAGAAGTAAACGAAAAAGGTTACATCCTCAACTATTCAGTATTGGCCAGATATTAACAGAATATTATGTTGCAGCTTTTATTAATGGTCAGAGCTGCAGTGAGGTTTTTTCCCTGGATAAGGATTCAGTAGGCAATACCTGTAAAATGCTGACTGAGGTTTCCTTGCCCCCACCTTCAACCTGAGATGGTATCTTTAATAGCGATTGTCCATACCTCTCTCTGTAGACTCATTAATCTACCTGTGTAGAGCCAACGATGCTGTCACTGCACAGCCCCTTGGCCTTTCTCCAGCTTTTCCTCCTCCTCAGCTGTTCAGCTGTCAAATCGCAGGTAGGTAGTGCTGCCTGATAAACCAGTGTTCAGATTGATTGTGAATGCAAACAAGAAACAAATAAGCAGAATTCTGTGGCCTTTGAAACAAGTGAGTACCATCTGCCAAGAGGACCAGGTTCCCAGTTACACTGTCCTGTCCTCTGTCCGTTTCCAGTTGGCTCCACAGAAGTAACTAGGTCTGCACTAAGGCTTACGATTTTGGACAGCAATAAATTCTCTATGTGCCCTATTTTTTGAGGTATTTCTATATAAACACACAAGTTCCCAGTATGTGACAGCTTTTTGTCTCTGTTGTGTGAGTAAGGGGTATTCTTGTATGGCCTTGGCACTGTTTAGAGCAGGGGTACTTCTACAGTAGACTGTTGTCAAGTAGTAAATTTTATCTGAACCAAATGTGACATTGCATGCTTTCCTTTAGTGATTTTATATTTTTTTTATAGGTCTGCCACAGCTCATAGAAATGAAGGGAGCATGTAACATCTGGTAGGTCGAGGACCACTGAAGCTAAATACTGCTTCCTGGTTACTAAATTTTGGTTAAAATTTTCTGGCTTAAAAAAAATTTACCAAATGAAGTAGTTGACTAACTTTATTCTGAAGGCTATTATCTATGTGAGTGAATAAAGTACTTGGAAACATATAGTGAAAGGAAATTCTTGGCTCCAGTTATTTTACTCAGGCAGAGTTGCACTCCTTTAATCTAGCTTTTCTTTTTTTAAAAAAAAAAAAAAAAAAAAGGTAAGCACATTTTAGTAAGATCTTTTGCCAAAAGAAGGAAGAAGAAAGCCAAACCTCTTTCCTCTGTGACAGTAAAGAGAGAGACAGGAACAGAAGGCATCACTAGTCATTTCACACTCTCCTGTAGAATTATACTGAAGGGAAAATATCACTGAACAGTAGGGAAAATACAGAATTCACGAGCAAAGGAATATTAGTTATAATCTGTTCTTCCTAGTGAAATTCTCAAAGCAGAAATCATGAGTGCTGCATCATGATTGTAGAGACTTCTATTAGAAAATATCTGAACACTTTCTAGTCTTCTCCATTTCAATTCCTATCCAAGCATCAGTTCACTGTCCAATAGAGAACTAGCCCTTCTCTGACACTGCAGCATCTCATGGGATTGCAATGGAAAGTCAAAACTGGTTTAAGGTGGCCCAGCTGTTTTTCAGGTATGTTTTCCTTATACCTACATGTATTCAGGTTATATGCTTCTGAAAAATAACTTCTTCCATGGAGTCAGTATGGCTTGTTAGAGAGTTGCTGCTAAATTACCTCATGTATAGTAATATTAGCTCTGGCCTGATCTGACACGCATTATTGTCATTACAAATTAAGTGAGCTCCCTGGAAATATTTTCTTCAGGCTTCGCCTACCTATATGCTTCCTCTTATTTTGCTGGTTAATGAAAACTCCTTCTTCATCTCTCTTTATTTTGTTCAACAAGCAAAAACAGGGAGCATCCTGTGCCTCTTCCCACTGCCCACAATGCAGTCCCTTCCTGAGCAGTCTTGGTTCACCTCTACAAAAGTGAAGAGGAAATCCACAAAAGGCTGTTAATCTGACTTTGATTTTGCAAATTATTCATTATTTTACAAAGCTACATTATTGTTCTCAACATGAACACTGATAGATATTTTTTGTACCATTGTATGTCATATGCTGGATCAGCAAAGCACAGCTACAATTTTGCATACTTTACAGAACTCAAGCCCATGTTTTTTATTAATAATGGCCATTTGAATGAGAAATTATGCAGTTCTTTAAGTGTTTTTTCATTAACTAGCTATCTTTAACTTCTTGCTGAACAGAGGGGCTTTTTGTTTTGCAAAAGAGGAAGAAATTTTATTCCTCTGCTGCACTGTACTGGAAAACATGGCCTTTCCTACATTTAGAGCTTGTCTCAGATGCCTTTTTGTGTACACATAACATTTAACAATACTTCCTTAAGTTTGGTCATACCTATGCAGTTGTAAAATACACACGCATATATACATAGCTAGTATACACCAGAGCTTTTTGTATGTGATAATAGACATTGGATTTCCACTTCCCTTCAATGTCTAAACTTGAAGGCAAATGTTAGCCTAGCAAGAAAAGACATAAAAACCTTTATGGAAAATCATGTATCTGTTCTTATTCATAAGATCATCAAGTGACCTAAATTTTCCAGCCTACATGCCCTGAACTCTAAAATTATTCTGATCCTGAGAAGTCCATAGGACAGATATTCCTGTAATAAGAAAAGAAAGACTGTTCTGTAAGTACTGGTGTTTATAGGGGGGGAAAAATAGGGCATGCTGATCTGGCTCTTTTGCACACTCTCATTTCATGGGAAATAGCTACAAAAAATGAGCGCCACATTAGGGAGTTAGGGTGATAATAGATGGCAGGAAGATGGAACTCCAGTGGGAGGTAAACAACCACAACAAAAATATGTGCAAATGGGAAATAACAAAGTCTGTTGCCATTGATGCAGAGTAGATAGCTTGAGATGATCTTGATTTGATGCTGCCTATGAAAAACACACAGCATGCCAACCTGTTCAGGTTTATTCCCTGTTCAATATTGTTGATTTCAAAGAGGTTGCATGTGGTGTAATGCTGTGCAAATATGGCTAAATACACTCTATTTTTTTCAAATGTATAAGTCAATATTCAGTGCTGTTCAGGTAATGTGTATCTAAATAGTTGTGAAAATGTGTCGGGACAGGAACTCTCCTTTTAAATTTCCCTTGTCTGTAGTTAGAGTGAAGTAGAGCTCTGATCAACACTGGAACTGATAGACATAAGCAAATGAAATAAAATTCAGAATAATTTGGGGATATGTGGTGAAGAAGGCAGACGGGTAAAAGAAAAGTTGATCATTCTTGGTAACATTGTATTGTAAACAAGTGTTATGTGACATAACCTTGAAGCATTACAGCAATCTCTTCTTATCTTTACTAATATGTCAACTATATGCACCATAAACAGTTTCCATGGTTTGACCTAATCTCTATAAGTTTGATCTGTTCTTGTCAAGGAAAAAAAAATTATATAAAAGAACTCAGTTTAATTTCATTACAATAGAGGTGTAAGCACCTGCTGAAGTGGAATGAGTCCTGATTTCTCCCAGGAGTCGTACTGCTTTTTTATATTGTTTTTCTTTGTTTTTGTTTTTTTTTTTTTTTACATAAGAATTATCATGGTGTGGAAATTACAATAAATAATGCATTGCCTTTCTGTGCATAAATGAGAGCAGACTGAATCTGCCAGGTGAGGTGTTTGAAGCAGTATATTTACTAAGTTGTTCTGGCTGCTTGCATTTCATCTTATTTTATTTCTCTTGCCACTCAACAATGTGAATGGACAAACAGAGTCTGACACACAAAAAAGGGAACTAAAAAGAGAAAGTGTCAAGGATAATCAATAAGAGTATTGGACTAATGTGTTGTCAGCTGAGAAACTAAGACAAAAAAGGTTATATCACTACTTCTAGTGTTATCATTAATAGTATATGTGACAAATTCATCTGACTCAGATGAGATTAATGTGATCAGCAGGTGATTTTAAAAAATACACTAATTCATTATTCATTTTATAAAAATTTGTCTCAATCCAGTATAGTGGAAAACAGTATAAAGGCCAGTTTATATAAGCAATCTATCACTCCAGAGTATCACTTTTTGCTACTGATAAGATTATTCTGAAGAAGTATGACTGACATAAACTAAAAAGCTACAAAGTAGGTAACTCTTAACAGAAAACCATTGTCATAGTTAAATTTAACATTCTTTTGGGAGATAAACATTTCTAGGGTGCTAGTCATGCTAGTATAAATCATAAGGGAAGCACTTCTTTAACCAGGCACACGTACTAAAAAATGGAAACACAAAGATCTATTGAGCAGCTCTGCCTTTCAATCTGAAATGTATATTCATTCTAGCACAGGTCGGCAATTGGCTGTCAAACCTTTCAACACTTCTCTGCAGGAATGGTCTGTGTCTTTTTAATTCTGGGAAGATTCAATTTGGTCATTGGCAGAAGTTTCCAGTATGACTGGAAATTCATCCAGTTAAATGAATTCTACATTCCTGAGTGTGAATGCAGACAGCCAAGAGCAGTGTCAACATTAATTTATCCTTATATATGAGCATAATATCACAGAAAGCCAATTTACCCAGTCTATCTCCCAGACAGCATAAAATTGTTACCATATTTTTAGCGGGTTCTTTTCCTAGTCTAGTTTAAGAGATTATATGGTACTTTATTATTGAGTATGTGATAGAAAGGGGAAGGGATGGCTGGTGCATATCTAAGACTTTCCTTAATTTGCTTTATTTTACATCAGCAGCCACAAGGAAGGCAATTGTTGCCTTCTTTGCACAGAACTCTGCTATTACTACTGAAGAAACTGAAAGTTAATCCTTGATTTGAAAAGAAACTTGGCTAAAACTGTAGCCTCCAAATAGTCCAGAAGAAACTGACTGTAAACTAAAAATCCTTGTTTGCCATCACTGTTTCAGTGCTCTTGAGGTCTTATCAACATCCTCTCAAAGAGAATAGAAAAAGAAGATTTAAGCACTCTAAATTCAAGTCAAAATTATTCAACCAAGTTCAGCATGTAGGAGCATTAAATGGATATTTTTTTTTTTTCCCCTCCAAATTTTCATTCCCCTTTTAGTTAGGACTCCACTAGGTTGCCTGGACCTCTCACCCTCGCTCTCTGTATTATCTTAGTCAGATTGCACATATCCAATTTTTTTTTAATTTTAATTTGCTTTGTAGTTGAATATGCAGTTACATAGTCTTAGAAATACAATTACCTACACTATGGCCAAGACTTGCTATATACGTAGCCTTAAAAGGCCCAAGCACCAGTAATCTCAGGCAGGGAAAACACATTTTTTGATGTATTGCTATGTATCTACATCTACTGCTGATTGTACTTCCATCAGTAAAGAATTTAAATTACTGTGACAAGTCATCTACTCCCGAGAAATACCTCAGTGAGAAATTAAGTCTTCAGCCTAGTTATCCTTTTTACAAAAATAGATAGGGAGGGAGATGTACCATATTAAAAAAAAAAAAAAAAAAAAACCAAAACAGTCATTTGCATATTAAAATATCTCTTATGAAAAAAGGGCTTGGTGGTTTTATATGGAATCAAGTTAGAAATATTTTGTTGTTAAAATTAGATTTTAAAGATAATTTTGGTGTTGTGAAGTATGAATTTAATGGTATAGTTGTAGCACTGCATGTGGATCTTTCCATCTGGAGAATACTCAAGCTGAGATTAAGAACATGCTGGTTAAGATTACAGGCATCAATAGAGAACACCTCAGATAAAAGCAGACCTGTATCTACTTTGCCAGTGTAAAAGGGTGCCAATAAGATGACATAGCTGAATATTAAATATTATTCTAGATCATATTAAGAAAGCTACACAAGATGCCATGGGCAAAACGTGACAACAATATATTAGATCAACATAAACCCTAGTGTGTTCCCATTAGCAAAGGGCAAGAAATAATGCTATGATAATGTAGTGGTTCTAAGTGCAGGTTGATATTGAACTTACTGGGTGTCAGTACTGTCACCAGGGGCCTTGTGTTTGGCTTTGTATTGCTCTCCTGTACTTCCCAGGCTCATGTGCCTTTGTTCCTTCCCTGCCTATGTCCTCCTCCAGTCCCCTGCCCTCCTCCTGTACTCGCTTTTGTAGAGTTAGGGTGGTGCTACTTGCACGGCCTCTCAACTCAGGAATGGTGACAGTCCGAGCACCCCTTCCTCTCTACCTACAAATTGCCTTCCTCCCCTTAGTTTGCAAAGTGCAGAATAAGCTGCCTCATCTTAAGTCAGTAGGGGTGGGATTCAGCTCCTAATTAAAGCACTTGAATTGGTATGTCTACGAATCGGGATCTAGGTGACTCCCTCTGCTGTCAATAGCAATCTAAAGTCAATGGAGGTTGAAGCGCTTGTGGCTAAGGTTTCCCTAAAGCACATGCCTACTTGCTGCTGAGGAAAATTGACTAATATTGAATTCTGGAATTCACTGATTGCACTGTCTACATCGCCGTTGCCTGTCTTCAAGCTTCCTTGACTGTTAGAGGAGTTTAGATATGCTCAAATATGTATACTCTAATCTCAAACTAAATCTTTCTCTAGTAGTCTTTGGTCCCAGAAGAACAATGGCTGAGGAATAAAATTGTGGAAGGAGGAGGTGAAGAGAAAGGGTTTTGATATCAAAAGACTGAGAAACACAGCAGGGATGCCAGCACTTTCTTGAGCTGCTGCCTCTGCCATCGAACAAGTGTCCCAAAGAAAGATCCCATCTAAGCAGCTACATTAGATTGGGTGAGAATCTGGGAGACTCTTCCCCTGTTATGCATGAAATCCTAATGACTCTTTCAAATAGGCTTAATAGCAGTAAAGCATGTAATAGCAACTTATCCACAATGACATTCTGAGACATGGAGCATGGTGAATTCAAAGAGTATGTCTTGCAAATAACTGTCCAGTACTTCCATGAATGAACTACATTGTTGGGGATTTTCTTTATTTTAAACCAGTGCTTCATAGGTTTGCTCTGTGATCATTTAGGTTGGAAAGGACCTCTGGAGGTCCAACCTCACTCAGAGTAAAACCAACTTCAAAGATCACAGTGGTCTGTAAACGGTGTCAACAACAAAATCAGGTTTGTGAGGTGGTATTTACTGTTTCTAGCCCAAGCTAACTTAAATTGTACTGCTTGCAGGCAGCTAAAAGCAAAGCCAGGAAGAGAAGAGTACTGACAGAGGGAGTCTGCGACTTTTTCTTGCCAAGTTCCTTTGAAAACTCCACCAAGGAAGCAAAGCTCTGCTGTTAGACAAACCCCTGCTCTGCTTTGCACCTGCATCCTGGAGCTATGAGATGAAATTTATGAAACAGGTGTAATCTCAACTATTTCTTGAAAATTAGGTCAAGAAAGAACACCTGTTTCTTTAGGACTAAATAGTGTGTAGATTTTTCCAACAATAATTGACAGATTTTTTTTTTTTTTTAAGGAATGGCAGACTTAGATCAAAACATTTAGGATATTTATTTCTACATTGAACTGAAATTGGTATAGATGCAGTTATTAGGTAATAGAGATCACTGGCACCGGTGACCCCAACTACTAATTTACGCTTTATCTTTGTTAAGGCCTACTTGTAATACACACTATTTACTATTTTTCTTGCTTTTTTTTTTTTTTTTTAAGCAGGATCTGTTTTATATAAATTGTCTTGTTGCCAGAGGAAAAATATAAGTGCGCAAAACAGTGATTATGAATATATAAGGTATATATGGTGTGTATATATATACCACCTATATGTGGTATAAATACAAGAGCTGAGTATTTATCATAGTAGCTATTACAATTTTTCACATAATCCTTGGATAAATGCATTTTAAAGGAAAATAGTGTTTCAAAGTCCTAGATGAGAAAATTGATTGAACTTTTTTTTCCCTTTATTTATGCTATGATGTATTTTGGTGTTCTAGTACACAAAATTTGATGTCCTGTTTCCTGTCTTTCCTCTAGCTCTCTCATTCATGACCTAGTTCCACACCATTTTAAACAATAAATGGTAATAATCTCAAAAAGAAATATTATTATATATCAGGCTATCAAAAACCTCAAAAGAATAAAAGACAATCTGAGGGCAAGAATAGTAATATAATTTTGGTCCATGTCATAATAAATATAGAGAAGCAATACTGATTTTGGCAATATTATTCTAACACAATCCGCATTTGATAATTTTAATATTTTTAGAAGAAATTTATACTTTATAATTTCTGTAATAGAAGAATCAAAGTCTTCCTTTTTAGCCAATGAAAAACTATTCACCTTTGCTGTGCAATTAGTCTAATTCACTTAAATTTGGCAATTTTGATAAACATTGCTTGGCATGACAAAATATTGGCTGTGTTGCTCCATTCCTACAGTTTCATATCACTTTGCTATATAATCTTAGTTTTTAAAATTGTTGTCAGTTCTGATTTTTTATTAACGATCTGGATGACGGGATTGAGTGCACCCTCAGTAAGTCTGC
>NW_009222703.1:0-13811 GCF_000690835.1 Fulmarus glacialis
GGGGCTCCAAAAGCGATGCGGTATGTAGGAGTGGTCTAAGGAGTGCTGAGTGGAGGGGTGATCGCTACTGCCTCTGTCTGTGGGCTCTGTCCTATTGATGCAACCCAGGGTGCTGTTGTTAGTGCACTCTGGCAGCAAGGGAGGTTGGCTCATGTTCAGCCTACAGACCACTGGGACCCCTAGTTCCTTCTCCACAGAGCTACTCCTTGGCCTGGACCATTGCAGGGGGTTAGTCTGTCCCAGGTGCAGGATGTAGCATCTGTCCTCCTTGGATTTCATTAGCTTTTTATTGGCAGAAACTTTTTATATGTATGACATAAGCTGTGTTGGGAATCTCAAGAGTTTCAATCATGTTTCACATTGGCAAAAGTCATTTTGGAGCCTCACAATGTCAAATAAGAGCAAGAGAGCTGTCTTCTGCTAAGAACAAGTGGTGGCGAGAACTTGCGGTTTACAGGAACCCAGCATGGACATTGAAATTATACGCAAGCTGTCTCGCTGCGCTTACTGTGTTGTCTAACAGTGCATTAAATGGAGAAGGCTTAGTTGAAGGGTTTGCCGGTAAAAAGGTGAGGGAAAGTGGTGATCCCTTTTGGGAGAGAGGAATATGTTTCCTTGTGTCTCACTTTCCTGTTTGTAATCGAGAAGGAGGATCATGTGTGTCTTGATATATTTTAGTACTGTGTTGTAGTTTGTCAGGAACAGTAATTTTCTTCCTTTGAGAGTTGAAAATTGAGGTGCAGGTGATTTCTGAGTTCCATGACAGATAAGTGATAATGCAAAGCATACTGCATATAAAGGTAATGTCCAGAAGATATTTTTTTTTTTTTTTTTTATTTCTCAGTGCTGATCCAGTGGGGAGAAGTTCTATCAAATGCGGTGAAAAGGCATCACAAGGAATTGTTTCAAGGGTACATAGGTTACTTGTGTGCATGTATTTAAGACTTCATGTTTTCAGATGTTGGGTTTGCATAGAATTCGGTGCTCTGGAAGAACTACATTATGCTACTGGACAACATTAGTGAAGTTTGTCATAGAATCTCCTTGTTCATTTAAATAGAAGAGATGTTACCCGCCAAATACGCAGGCATGTAAACAGTTTGATCATGAGATGCTAGAAAAATAACACATTTTAAAAGGTTTTAATCCCTTCCCATTCTCTGTAGAACACTTCTGGTAGGATGGTGGAAAAAACTTGCACGTGCCCCATGCAGTACATTAGTTGCATATGCTAACAGTAACAAAAGAAATAACTTGCTACACTGCTTTTCCCATTTGGGGAAAAAAAAAAAAAGCATTCTATAGGGGGTGGAAAGGAGCAGTTGCTAAAGAAATACATGAATAGTAAAAGGTCCTTGTGCACAGGAAGGCTTGCAAAGGTACAGAGTTTACAGCTGAATCCACAAAGATTTAGACAGTAAATAGAGGGAAAATACTTAAATGTATTTATATACGTGAAGAAGGACCTTTTCTGAAAAATAACCTATTGTGCAAGTAAAAACATTGCCTTTGACCAGGTGCTCAGGTGATGCTTCTTCCAGCTTCACTACTGGTGTGGGGTGTTGTAGCATGAAAATACTCAGATGAATACAGGTTCCCAAGCACTGATGCAGGTGGTAGAGCAAGGATCAAACTGAGTATACTGGCCAGGTACTTCTTCAGTCCTTTTTCCACCTCTGTTTTATTTGATCTTTGTGTTGTTTGCTTGTTATGGTTCCTAAAATAAACAAGATTCTGTGTTTTTCTTTCTCTTGTGTGTGTTTATACTTCAGAGAAATTCTCAGCCATGTAATAAATTTCCAACGAATGTGCCTGAACTCTTGGAGTTCAAACCACCTTAAAGGGCCAAGCAACGCTCAGAAGCAATGTTCATAGCAACAGGTATACAGTTTCTATTTATTTCTCTTTCAAAAGAAGCTCCTATTCTCCTGCTTCTGTTGTCAGCTTCTCTCCCATTTTTCTTGTTCCCTCCTAACTGTTACAGTGCATTTAAGTAAGGCAGTTTTCAAGGTGGCCGGCCTTAGTATAAAGCACCAACTGCTTTTCAACAGTTACTGTTACATTACTGCCTAGCAGACTCAAATTAATTGTGCTGAGCCTTTTTTTGGTGGTGGTATTACCCTCAGGTGCCAGGGAAGAGAGAAGCAATAGTCTCGGTTCTCTGTGAATGGTACTAGAGATTGGGATTATTTTACACAATCTGTTGCTTTTCACATAGACTGGAGTAACAGAGGGTGGTAGTCTTCTTGAAGAAACTCAGTGTTAAAGAGTACGTGACGATAAATTTCTGTTACAGCTGTACCATTGATCAGCAAAGGCATGTATCTTTGGTTTCTTTCCAGAGGGTTGCGTGGCGGCAAAGAGCTTGGAACCAGCAGTGCCTGGGTCTGGCTGGTTGGGTGTTCTTTGTCACTTCTAGATCACTTCATCATCCCTAGTTTTGATTTTACCCTGAATGCTGGAGATTGGATGTTATCAACCAGTTTTTGGAAGCTATGCCATTTAATGAGCTCAAATGTCTAAATTACATTAAATTAGATAGGTAATAGTCTTTATTTTTAAAGAATCATAACAAATTATAATAAATGGAGTAGCTCTTTTTATTGTGAAAGGTTAAATTTGATAGCCCTTCCACTATGGTTTTTTTCTCCCAAGTCTCATAGCTCCTGAATTGCAATAATTCAATTTTTAAAAGCTGAGAGGAAATGGAAATAGCAATAGAAAAAGGTGAGGGCTTTTTAAATTGTCTGCAGAAAACTAAAGAAGTCTCTGGAGTTAACTGTATGATAGCATATAGGTAAGATGTAAACAAATGGGAAGGGGAGCCAGGAGAGCTGGGTGGAAAACGTTTTTTCAGCCAGTTGGTTAAGAAGAAGAATGATTCTTTTTTTTTTTTTTTTAAATTATTTTTTGAATATTCCACAATCAAAATGAATCTTGGAGATGATGTAGCCTTCCTGTACCAAACAGATCACCATTACTGTATCGTTTTGCTGATACTTGTTTCCAATTTGCATGTGGACTATGCTATAGTATCTTTTGATTGGTAGTGTGCACTTGAGTGTCCCAATTCGCAGCCATTAAATGGTTCCAACTACCTCTGTCCTTATTCATGTGTCAGCTTTCTTTTGTTGCACTTTTATTCTCCTTAGGTCCTTGTGTGTTATTCAGTGTAGCTATGAACTGAAGGGACCGGTGAAGTAACTGCAACTCTAGAACGTTATATCCAGATACTTGTAGAATATGTTTTTATGTTAGGAGGGTTTATTTTGCATCTGCTCTATGTTCATTGATCCTAGAAAATGCTCACAAACCCCTTATGGTGAGCTTGAGACTGAATGCATAGAACCAGAAGTCTCAATTGTTGCTGTAAAATAGAGAGTAAGAATGATCTAGGACATACCTCTCTGAACATCAGCAAACTCATCCTGCAGCTTTCTTTACTTTCAAGGTAGGTGAGCTCCTGCTCCTCACCCTTAACAGTCTGACTAAAGAACAAAGGAAGCATTGTAGCCTGGTAGGAGGCAGCATGCAGGTTGCAGCCGCTGATAGACGGAGACCAGTGGGCTAATCTGGGAGAAACGTGGCAGTTGGTAAAGGCAGTGCTTAAAAAGCTCTTGTTTTCTACTATTAACTTAGGTTTTTCCCATGATAATTTTTATACTGAAACCAGTAGTGTTCACAGACACAAGTCTGTTCAGCCTAATCTGTGTCTACTATTGGACAAATTAGGGTATTTGTCCGTTCTGGTATTTTAAGTGGTTGATGGTGAACACTGAGTTGAGAGAAGAAATTAGTTCTGCTTTTGATGGATGATACGGACAGAACTTAACGTGAACAACAAGGGCAGGTGCAGATCCCGCCGCTTTAAGCCGAGAAGGCAGTGAGGTTGCAAAGTGGATGGTTCCAACAATGGGACCATCGTGCTGTAGTCACACTCTCACTTCTTCCTCTGTTGCATTGATTTGGTAGGAAAATAGAGTTCCCCCATGGTGCAGTGTGTGAATCAGTCAGATCAGTGCTGCTCTGCATCCTCAGAAGAAATGGACAAGATTCTGTTGGGAAGATGAACACAGTTTACCTCATGAGAAGTTGTTTCTAGTCCAATAGTCACTGCCACTTAGGTAAATGAATTGCCAGAGGATCTCAAGATAAAGAATGACTGGGCGATGTGATGGCAAATGTTGCATTTAATGTGTTAGAACATACAAAGCAATTGTGTATGCTGGGGAAGATAAACTGATTATGTGTGCACTGTGACAGGTTGTAAAATAGCTTGCTTTTTACTGCATGCACAAATTAGAGTTTATCTGCTTCAAAGGAATGTGACCCTACTTTATACCCAGTGAGTAAAATAAAAAATTTAGTTAATGAGCTGACTGAGCAGGATTTAGCATCAATCCCCCCGATCAGTTGGGGGAAAGGATTCGTGGCAGCCCTGCCTTGAGGGAAAAGTAGGTGCAGAGTCCCTCTGTGACAGCTTGGAGGGATGTCAGCTGGGGAGGTTTATTGTGCAGAACTCCATAATGTCACAGTCCTGCGTCCAGTGTATGGGCAACAAGAGCAAATGGGCCAGTAGATACAGCCGGGGATTGTAGCCTTCATGGTAGGGACTTAATGGTCTTGGTATTGAAGGGCTGTCACATTGAAGCTTCTGTTCTTACAGCTAGAACTTGTAATGACTATAGTAAAGCAGACACTTAGGAGGCCTTGAGTTTTGGGGCTCTTGTGCTCCGTGTTCCACTCCTTTTTAGTGGGAGGACTTGAGGATTGTTACCTTGGGCCTGGGCCTGTGCCAAGGTGCCTTCTGAGAAGCTGCTGCTTTTCTCCTCTCTGCTGCTGTTTACTTCTTGAACTTGGCGATTTCTGTTATTTCCATATAATTTTTAAAATCTAAATTATTACTCTAAATTGAGAATACCATGTGAATGTGCTTGAGCTTCATTTATACTCAGGTGGTAGCTGTCATTTACTGTGGAAAGAATTCATGTGGTTAAAGTATCTTAACTGTTTTGCACTTTTCCTCCCTGTCACAAACAGAACATTCTACATATCAATATATATATAGAAAAAATATGAAAATACCATAAATGAAAAATTGGACTGTCAGGGAACTTGTGATTCTGGAGGAAATGGGTGACTGGTCTGTTGTCTACTGACTATTATCGCAGTAGACACAGTGCAGGAACTGGGCTGGTGTTCTCCTGAGGAGTCAGATGTACAGTGTATGGCTCTCCTCGTGGAAATGTGTGTGTACTTTTACCTGAATCATTCTGCTATCACTAAGTGTATCTGACAGTTCTGTTATGTCTTGTTGAGAGTTGTTGCAGCAGCTCGTCTCTTTTATCAGTGTGTGTTCCCCTTTGCCTTGTGGTAGGATAAAGAGGATGCAGTGAAACACGCAATTTGTGTGCAGCCTTGATGGTAGGATCTTTTGCTTCTGAAAGACATGTTTTTCTCTCTGAGGCTTCAGATATAGCCAAAAAATAGTTTTTTGCTGTTCTGCATTTTGGTATTACATTCGTAAGACCTTGATGTACCTGTAAGGTTTTTTTTTTTTTTTCCTTTTTTCCCCTGGAGGAGATCATCAGTGGTCTTTCAGAGACATTTGTGCCCACAGGAAATGTCTAAGTCATTAGCCAGTACCACAAGTGCCATGAGCAAGCGATTGTTCTGAATGAATGGCAACCAAATTAGCGGGAATACTCGCTTTCCTTCTGCTAAAATGCCAATTACTTTGATACTACATCTTTTCCAAGTGACAGCTTTGTTCCTATGCCGGCAGAGCTGGCTTTGTTTTGCCATCTGAATGGGTTTGTTCCTTTTTTCTGTACTGTGCTTGTTACAGAGTGCTTACTTTTCTCTCTCTCTTTTTTTTTTTAACTGGAGAATTGAGACATCTGTTATAGGCTTTTGGTGATGAACCCTATTTTGACTGGAAATAATGTGATGGCACTTTTGGGGATACCAAGGAATAATACCCTGAGGATGCAAGTTAGTGGATGCTTACCAGAAAGACATAAACTGCTGAATCTCTTTAACCAAAACCAGGTTGATAGGTATACCTTAGAGAAACCTACTGTTACTTAACATGGTAGGAATAATTGACCAGTTGTTTCACAGGAATGGACTTCAGTGTAAAACGTGAGCATGAGGTAGAGAAGTCAGTAGAATACCTAAAACACAAAGAGGGCTAACATTTGTTAGCTACAAGTCGGTTCAGTGGCCCAGAAGCTTCTTTCTAGACCTATTCCGATGTTGGGTTTGGGAATCTGCATGGGCAGATAGTGTGCATCTCATACTAAGTATGAGAATAGTTCTTCTTTGTTACTCAGCACCTGGAACAGTATGTGAGATTTGGAAAAGTTTTAAAATCTTCTCTGAAAAGAGAACTTGAGAAACCAAGGATGACAAACCAGTATAGGAAGAGATGGAAGGAGAAAATAGATGGGTACATTTGACTGTTGAGAGGTAGGGTGGAGATGATATGAGTGAAGACTGGGGATTATTTCATTTTCTTTTAGCTGAAAATCTAAAAGTGGTTAGGGAACTCTTTAAGTATCCAACATGTTCATCACTTTGTATAATTGATGGGATAGCTCTCCCATAAGGAGTGGCTAGAATATTAACAGGTTTTCATTAATTACTAGTAGGTTTGGGAAGACTTTTTAGCCAACTATGACATTCTGACATTAAGTGTTTTGGGTTTCTGGGAATGAAGAAATTGGTCAGTTTTGTTAGAACAGTTTTTTCATGAGTATTTTCTATTTTCTCAGGGTACAGAGTCCATTAAGATGGAGAATGGACAAAGCACGGCAGCTAAGCTGGGGCTTCCTCCCCTCACACCAGAACAGCAGGAAGCTCTCCAGAAAGTGAGTAAACTTGATGTGAATTTGCTTCTTAGCACTCTTGTTTGTTTGGGTTTTTTTGGTTTGTTGTTTTTTTTCAAATGAGCATCTGTTACTGATGTTATAAAAGGGAGCTCACCTACCAAGAATATGTATGGGGGTAAAGGCCTTGCTGTGTGTGGATTCAGGCTTTCAAATTTGTGCCCAAGAATTATTTGTTTTGGTTTAGAGTTTATAGATGCTTTTGGGGAGCATGATACAGAATTTTCTGTTGGGGTGGGGAGAGTGTTTTTAATTTAAAAAAAAAAATCAGAATAATAAGTAAATAACATCTTAAGATCACATTGTAATTCTAAGACAATATGCAGCTGCCACAAAGTGTCTGCGAGGAGCAGCCTGTACTCCACAAGGAATAGGTTTCTGATAAGCTCCAGCTGGTCTTTTATTCTGTCCGCACAAGAACACATCACGAAATATCTCAGTTTTTCCCTTATGCTCTTTCCCATGTTGTTGTAAAGGGACCCAGTAGCAAGTATTTTCAACCCATTTGAGCCAACCTGTTTTAATGTAGATAAAATTTCAGTCCAGCTCTGATTTCTGGTTGTTGGTCCTGTTTTATGCAGCTGGTGGGGAGGTTACTGCTGACTTCTTCCCCATTTTCCTGATGGGAGTGAGTGAGGCCTGGCTTACTGAGAGGAGAGCAGAGTTGGGAAAAGAGGGGAAAGAAAACGAAACCAGGGAATGTGGGAACTGTGGGCTAGGTGTCTTCTGTATTCTGGTGAGGCAAGTACAGTATTGTTCTACGTAGGCTTTGCGTGAATGTTCCCGTAATGTTGAAGTTGCTTGTGTGTGTGTTGTTTGGCTCACAGTGTGAAACGGCCTCGTTTCCTCTGGCTTCTCCGTAGCTGACAGATGTAAATCCCCTTGTCCGTTTCCAGGTTTCCGAAGCACACGTCTCAAATCCACGGTTTAGAGCCTACCGTTCCCTGGCACCTCCCAAACACGTACAGCCATGGAAAGCAGGTGCCTGAGGGGTTGGCTGAATGTGTTTGTACCGTCCCCTGGGAATAGGCACATACGTGGGTATTAGGTTTCCCTTGACAAAGAGCCTCCATGTCAACACCACTGGGTGTAAAGCTCGGGCTTTGTCAAATTTGTAGAAGACTGAAAGAAAAAGACAAATCAGTCTTGTGTCTGCAGGCTAGGAACCAGAGGAGGAGAGCTGGAGCATTTTAGTGAACAAAAGCAGTGGGTTCTCCAAACTAGAATAGGCCAGATGTGGTAAGAAAAGAGAGGGGAAGTGCCCAGTCAAGACACTGGACATGGGGATTTGGAGCCCCCTTCCCTTTTGTAGAACCTCTTTGTCCAGATGTTCTCTGAGTGGAAAGGACTTGAAGGAGGCTTTCTGTCCTGCCCTCATCCCAGCAGGTAAGGTGCTATGGTGGGATCTAAGGGGCAGAGGGCGGAAGAGGGGAAATGCTAAGTGTGTAGTGCATGCTGCTTTCCTAACATTGCGTCTGCTGCAGATCCAATCCTCTGCTCAAATATTATGCTGTATTTCAGGGCTCACGACTCCGAGATGCAGACCAAGATGTTAGTAAGCTGTTGGCCGCTGGCTAATGTACAGTGCGTTAGTGCTTAGGGCTGGAGCGCCGAAAAGTTCCATTGGCAGCCCATTGTGTGGTTCTGGGGAACTGTGGTGTAAAATCAAACATCGTTCCCCGCTCTGTGGTATTGTCCTGTGACTACAGAGTCTGTATTTCTTTCTAGGCAAAGAAGTATGCGATGGAGCAGAGTATCAAGAGTGTGCTGGTGAAGCAAACCATCGCCCACCAGCAACAGCAGCTCACCAACCTTCAGGTGAGAGACCCTCTGAGATGCTCCTTCTGTGTCTTACTCTCCCCAACAAGGTGGAGTTCTTTTTGCACTTAGAACCAGAGCACAGCCCTGAGGCCTGCCCAGAGCCAGGTACATGCACTTGTGTTTCCACAGTGACATTGAAGTATACTGTCTTCAGCCCACTAAAGAAACCCCATTTACTTACCTGCACAAATTGCCCCCAAATTTCACTCATTCGAAGAGTAAATTTTTAAGAGTTTCTCTCCTGGCTGGGCAAATGCTTCTTGAAATGCCAGAAGCCAAAGGATTTGCTGTGGATTTCACTTTCAACTTAGATTTAAGGCGGTGTCTAGGGTTACTGGGAACAGTATCCTTTCACCATCTCTTCTGCTTGAAGGGAGGGTACCTGTCTCTCCTGTGTTATTGACAGTGCTACCCCATTTCCCTCCCCTTCACCCAGGTGCTCGCTCAATTTCAGAGAAGTTTCGTTGGCTATTCCTGCAAATGCTGGAATGCCTGTGTACTGGGAGAGCCCTTAACTGGTATTTAAATCTCCCTTCCTTCAGAGGGTTCTTGAACACATCTCACTGCCTTACTTCCTACTCAAAGTTAGGAAACCCAAAATAATGGCTTTGGGATGTTGCATTTTTTTTAATGAAGAATCACTGTGGGTGGGCTTGCCACATTAGGCAGCTCTGGCCTTTCAGGGCTGTGCATGTTTCTGAGTGTCTGACCTAGTTGAGGGGCTCCTTTTTAAATGCTGGGGGTGAATCAACGACAGTGGTTGCAGAGGTTACTATTGCCTTGAGTCCCCCCTGGGAGAAGACCCTGCTTCCTGAGGCAGTGGCAGCAGCACAACTCCACCCTGACCTGGTGGGACTGGAATCTGCAGGGTCCCAGCGCTGGACAGTCCTTGGGACCAGGCAGTGAGGGGCAAGGAAGGAGAGGCCTCTCTCGCAGGTTCCCTGTGCCGCCGCTCTGCTTGAGTTTTTACAAACAGCCGTAGTATGCTCAGCTCCAACAGACTGAACTCTGTCTTTACTGTCTTTCAGATGGCAGCAGTGACAATGGGCTTTGGAGATCCTCTCTCACCTTTACAATCGGTCAATAGACATATTCACTTCTTCTTGGGCACTTTGTCTTAGTCAGGGCCTAGAGTGGGGAAGTATGTAGTGGTAATACAATGCTCTTAATTCAACCCAGCACAACCCTCCCACATACCCACCTGTTATGGACAAGCACAACAAGCAGAGGCAAAGTGTAAACTCCCCAGAGGAAGACCCTAGGCTGGGTGCAGTCTGCTGTGACACTGGCAGTCGGGGTCCTGGAGTCAGTTGGCAAAGAAAGCTTTAGATTTCGAACAGTTCTGAACACACCTGTGAAATTGTGGGAGCTGCATTTCTAGGGATGCTACAGTTCTGAGGTCCTGACCTAAAACTAACTGCCAAGGTAACTCACAAATGGGCAATTTCTTACGAAGCAAACTCACAGCACCGGAGACCTGGCAGCTAAGGTGCTGGGGAGGACTGGGGCACTATAGGTTTGCAGAACATACTGTAGCCTGTAGAACATACTGTAAGACTGCTCTTACTGTGCATGTTTCCAGACTAGGTGAATATGGCATGTTTCAAGTAAAGTAAAAGCAGAATGGAAGTAACAGAACTGCAGGACTATTCAGAGAACCTGTGCAGTCCTTTAGTGCTGGAATTTCTAATCAGATGCCACAAAGAGCTTAATTAGCTGGATTATTCATCCCCTCCGTTTTCCTAGACGTGTTGGACAATGGCCACTGCAGAAAGTGTCCTATAAGCTCCACGCTGCATGCAAACGTTCATTTGTAAATTCATTTGAAAATTTGTAAATATTTTTCTATTGTGCTGGAATATAATATTTCTGCTTGGTGTAAAATGCAACCAGAGGCTTGTACTCCAAAATGAAAGATGCACTAAAACTAAAATCACCTGTTTTCCCTCCTTTAACACTGCCATAGTAAGGTAGTGTGTCAACAGCGGAGCCAAAATAAATTTTATGGGGGTGTGTAAGTTTGGAATGGAATAGAAGCATATATCTCGATGTGAATTTGGCATAGCTGGTTTCTGAACCCTCATGCCCAAGAAACTTCTACCAATTAATGTAGATGCTTACTTAATAGCATAACTCCATCAATTTGCTTAAAAATTTTTTTGGCTCATTATTCACAGCTGGGCAACAGGTGAAAAGCATGTACTGATAATGTAACAGGAAATGTTTAATT
This sequence comes from Fulmarus glacialis, assembly GCF_000690835.1. Taxonomy (NCBI): domain Eukaryota; kingdom Metazoa; phylum Chordata; class Aves; order Procellariiformes; family Procellariidae; genus Fulmarus; species Fulmarus glacialis. The sequence goes on from NW_009222703.1 coordinate 10,942, forward strand.
TCTCATTAGCCTCAAGGGCATAGTCAGTATTGTGAATCCTTTGCCTAAGACATTCCTCCCTCTCTAGGGAATCAGAGACTACTGCTGATGGGTCAGAACCTAGAAGCAGGAGTTTGCTCTGAATCATTCGGCTATGGTACAGTTCAAGTGTAGTTAGGATACCCTGTCCTCAGCAAATGCTTTATCCCAAAGCCCATCAGGAATGTAGAAAATGCAAACAGACCTCTGTCCAACACTTTTTCCTGTTGACAAGATTCATCAATTCCTACATGAAGGAAGTGCAGCCTGAATTCCTATTGCGGTATCTTAGTGCCTGAGATTAAAGCTTCCTGTCTACTTAATCCTTCAAGTATTACAGCTCAAAATTTCCATGTCACTTCAGCAAGATGAGCACAATTTCCTGGCGTTGTTGTATTAAAATTGAAGCTAGTGGCTATGTTTTTGCATCACCTCTTTTGTTTAAAGAAGTACTCCAAGATGATGTTTTGGCTTGTCCTTAAAATAACCTTCATAAGCACTGAACAGCAACATTACATAGATACAACTATTAGCTGCTGCCTTTATGAAGGTTGCAGATACTTTAAATTCCATTTTATCGGTGGAAAAAGAGGGCCAGTGGCCAGTAAAATCTACTTAGTGTAGCTAGTGAAAACAATGAGATTTCTAGCCAGGAGTTTCTGACACTGTCATTTGCTTAGTTCACAGGTGTACGATGCATCATTCCCCTAACTTGATGCTACCGATTCCTGTTAGTGATCCACATATGCCTGTAGGCATCATGGTCCACCTCAGTTCTGTGTTTTGTAGATCCAAATTTCTAATACGTTGCTGATGTAACAGAGTCCTCCTAGCTCCACCCCACCTATTCTGTTAGAATCTCTTCAGCAGGGTAAGATGTGGATTTCCTCCTGTAAAGGTTGCTGCCATGGGAGAGGACAAATGCCATTTTTCTTGCACCTGTTGCGTTGATAACTGAAAAGAAGGGAATGTCCTCTTTGTGTATATATAGACCCTTCAGAAGGTGAAAAAATCCCTCTGCCTGGTGCAAGGCTGCAGTGTCTTGTCTAGAAGCACCCCTAGTAAAACACTAAATTTTTATCACTGTCTGTGGCACCATGGGTGAGGCACTTCACTCAGACACTTTGGGTTGGAATGGTGATGGCTCTGAACCCATAAATGGACACACGACACAGACTGAGGGGCTACTGATCACTGCCTTTCCTGCACCAAAGCTGGGAACGTGTTGGAGAACCTGGGAGACAACACGTCAGCTGTCCTGCGTGTACACGTGCCATAGTCCTCCTAGTCACAGCATTGCAGAGTAAATTGAAAAACAGCTTATTTTAAACTGTGTGAAATACTTAAACCCAGTCAAGAGGCAAGCTTAATATCACTTCAGGAGCAGCAGTATGGGGTGAGAACCATTCCTGTTTATAGTATCCCTGCTGTATTGAATAATAGGAGTTGAACCTTTACAGTTTGTTTCCTCCTATGGTCAATGTCACTCACATATGGGTGCTATGGGGGAGAAGGATTTCTTCAGGTACAGTTTGTGTCCACGCTTCTGTGACTATCACAGATAAAATGCTGTCCCTTCTATTTTGCTATTTGAGTTGCAGCATCCCCGGACACGTCAGAGCTCATTGTGCTCATGCTTGTTACAGCATTCTGAATAGCAGGCCTCCTGTAAAGGCCTTGATTAAAGACCCTCTTAAACAGTGTTGGTGGGGAAGAGGTGGTTGTTCAGAGCTCCCTGCTTTGGTGCCAAGCACTGTGGTGCTGGGAAGAGAGAGAGGCATCGAGCTTAAAGCTGCATTTGCCTACTCTGCAACAATCCGTAGCCCTTACTGCTTTACATTTGTTCCATCTGTTCCACGCAGAACAGGAATGAAGCCCTGTGCATATCTCCAACGCACTGTAATTCAGTCTTGCTGATCATAGGGAGCTGCCTCTACAGAGACCTAATTTCTGCCTTGGTCCCAAGACGTGCTGCTAGGATATGCTGGCTAAACCTGGGATTTTTCGTAGGCAGCGTCTTCCTAGAATAATGTTCATTAGTAGTAGCAATTCTAGAATTGCAATAAGGGTGAAAAACTGCTTTTTTGGATACCTGCTGTAAGAAATTTCTGGATTTGTCTTGCAAACAGGTTTTCAGGCATACTTAGGAGAAAATAGCACAGAGACCTTCTCTGCACCGAAACTGATAAGGGCGGAGTCTTTGGGGGCTGCACCACTATCTGAGCCAGTAACAACAGGCAGTGATAAGTACTAGCACCACACACTTAACCAAGAAGTTTCATTTAACCATTTAATTTCTTTTGCTTTGCTTTTGAACTGTGCGGTGGAAGTGGTGCCTAGTACTGGATCTTGTACTGCCTGGGGCGGGGTGGGGGAGGAGGTGGTGTGTGATGCTTGAGGGAGTGGGGAGGAGGTACCCAATTCCAGATCCTTTGCTGCCTGGGAGAATGGGGGGGGGGGGGGGGGGTGCCCGATATTGGATCTCTTGCTGCCCCTTGCGGGAGGGAATGGGAGGGGTTGCTAATAGTGTCTAGAATTGAGACCTTTGCTGCCTGGAGGGGGAAGCTGTCCTAGAATGAAGTTATTTCCTCCTCCTGCAAGTGTTGCTGGAGATGTGATCAGGCTGGGGAGGGTTAGACCTTATCGGTGGGGTTGGAATTCAGGCTCCTGAGGTGGCAGACCCCATCAAAGATTTGACTGCCCCTGGGAGTGAGCTGTACTGCTTATCCGCTCCAGCAGTCTGTGCATTGAGCAGGAAAATACTTCTTTATTACTACGTGTGCCAGGCTGTGCTGCAGCCCAGTGAGGAGCTACCTGATGGTGGGTCATAGCTCCTGGGAGGGAAGGAGGAA
>NW_009222703.1:13842-33244 GCF_000690835.1 Fulmarus glacialis
GTCCTGACATCCATGACCACCCCCTGATCTAACCAGCCAGTTCTTCTTTCCAATACAGATGGCAGCTCAGAGGCAGCGCGCCCTGGCCATCATGTGTCGTGTGTATGTGGGCTCCATATACTATGAACTGGGAGAAGATACCATTCGTCAGGCCTTTGCCCCTTTTGGACCTATAAAAAGCATTGATATGTCCTGGGACTCTGTTACGATGAAACACAAGGTTGGTTAACAGCCCTTGAGTGATGTGTTTTTCTTCTCTCCAAAGCCTTCCTGAATATATCCAGGAGAAGAAGAAGCCTTTATTCTTGTAGAGAACAGGCTGCTTTTAGCACTTTAACTTTGAGATAAATGTTTGTAGCTGCCTGCTCTACTTAGCTTTGCGGGTTTCTTTAGTGGGAACCAGATGTGCAAGGAGGTGGTGTGCATGAAAGATGCCAAACAGCTAGCAGTCCTGTATGCGGTGGCCTTTTGCTGTTAGGCCTCCAAGTATGAGAGGCTCTGGAAGCAGGTAGCCTTGTGTCAGTGCTTCTACACGCAATTTTCTGCTTTAATAAAAAGCCTCTTTAAGGAAACATCTTCTCAGGCCATGATAGTAGGAATCTGGTACGTGGGAAGTCTTGGCTGCGTTAGCTTGGCACTAGATTCGAGACAAAATACAGCTGGTATGATTCAACAAGCGTATCCTTCTGTCCTAGGGTTTTGCTTTTGTGGAATATGAGGTACCTGAAGCCGCTCAGCTGGCCTTGGAGCAGATGAATTCTGTCATGCTGGGGGGAAGAAATATAAAGGTGAGTAGTAGGCATGTTCTGAAAATTCTTAGTTCTCTTTACTGTGAATAATGGGTTTATGTCTAGAAGTGCTTCCTTCAGCACTGTAATGTGAGAGAGAACCTAAAGTCTGTCCCTTGATAGACCTTGATATTCAACCCATTGAGTACATAGTGGCTCTGGGTCCCTTTCTCCCTGAGGAGAAACCCTCAGCATGCTAATAAAACTGAGAAACTTTTCTGGTAAGCTAGCTCAGTTTTTTCCACCCACACATAGAATGGAAGTCTCTTGAGGACGAAACAAAGGTGATTCTTGATATTTTAATGCTTTCTTCTTATATTGTACCTGTGTGAATGGTAGATAAGTAGCATCGGGCTCTTGTGCCTATCGATAGTGTGAGGGACTTCAAGTAGGCGTCCACCCTTGCCATACAAAAAGGAGGCACTCAGCACAAACAGAAAGGAACAAAGGATTGTAGCTGTGTTTTTTCAGGCAGTAAGAGGGGATCTTGCAAAGGTGAAACTTTGGGGATTGAAACTGGGAGGGAAACTAGCACTTTCTGCAAAGTGTTTTATGTCTTGCATTTATATCTCTGATACACTCTGCATATCTGCAGTGTCTGATTTCTAAGGGGGTTTTAGGAACCTTCGAAAGAAGGATGTAGAAGCATTGTGTTTTGCTTTCAGAATTGTTTTCAATTCCTGGAAGTTGGTCTTTGGCAGGTCAAGGAACATAAATGTGGGAAATACAGTGGAAGAGAGAGCAGAGTCTGCCCAGGCTCTCAGTACTTCTAGAATCCCCTGCAGTGCAGGTTGTATCCCAGAGCTGAGTCAACTGTTGCACTTTGCTAATTATGGCCTTATGAAGTGTTACTTGGTTTGAAAAGGCGGTCAGTGGTGGAGTGCTTGTCTGCTGTAACTTTTGGTGAGTCATGCTGCTGCTCTTCAGAATGCTTAATGGACTGTTTGCTGTGTTCTCTGCAGGTTGGGAGACCTAGTAATATAGGTCAGGCACAACCAATTATAGACCAGCTAGCAGAAGAGGCACGGGCTTTCAACCGCATCTATGTGGCATCTGTTCATCAGGACCTTTCAGATGATGACATCAAGAGTGTGTTTGAGGCCTTTGGGAAGATTAAATCCTGCACGCTAGCCAGGGATCCCACGACAGGAAAACACAAAGGCTATGGTTTCATTGGTAAAATGGCTGTCTGGTATTTAATGTGGGGTAGGGAGAGTGGTTGGGAGCATCCTCATCTTTTTTTTTTTTTTTTTCTTTTCCTTTTTTTTTTTTTCTTTTTACTCTAGTGGAAGAATTGCATTAAGCAATGGGATAGAAATAAATTTGGAGCAGATCTGTGCCTGAACTTAGAAATATAATTAATAGCTAGTATTTTTACTCACTGTTATGTAGGTTGAGAGATCTTGCTATTCTGACTGTTCTCAACAATGCTTGTGTGATCAGAGGAGTGAGATGAGTGAGCTAAGCACTGAGGGGAACCCTTCTCACTGGAACCCTAAGCAGTCGTTTTTTGCAAATACAAATCACAACTATGTGATGAGAGAACGGCTGAGTTTAGGAGTAAAAAGGGTCATTTGTAAATACTCCTCTTTCTCACTGCAGAATATGAGAAAGCACAGTCTTCTCAAGATGCTGTTTCCTCTATGAACCTCTTTGACCTTGGGGGTCAGTATCTCCGAGTTGGAAAAGCTGTGACTCCTCCAATGCCTCTCCTGACACCTGCTACGCCAGGAGGACTACCTCCAGCAGCCGCTGTCGCTGCAGCAGCTGCTACAGCAAAGATCACAGCACAGGTAAGGCATAGGCTGGTGTGACTCAACCAAGTGGATGATTGTTGTGACCCTGCTAGAAACAAGCATACAAACTGTTCCAGCCAGCTGCATTCACTAGTTTGAATGAAAGCCCTTGGCCTAGATCTTACTCTGTTCCCAGGACTTCACATGTAGAAGCTTGCTCCTGACACTTGTGAGGATCTGATACACCAGCATTTTGCAGTGGATTCTGGCACAGCTGATCAGAACTTTATTTAAAGAAATGATGGGGGAAGATTGGAGAGGTTCCTTGTCTGGATAGGCAAACCAATGATTAGGGAAATGGTTATAGTAGAGGCTAAAAGAATGCATGAAAGTACATGAAAGGGGGCAGACTAATGAGAGCAGTAATAGTCGCATGAGCAACACTCTCTGTTGTTGAAAAGACTCTGCCTGTGTAGTAAGGTGGAAGATGACTGTAATGGCTTTAGGCTGTTCAGAATCAAGGAAATGCAGTGATGGAGCAGAACTGGATGTTGATGCAGGAGTCTAGGGATTCTCAAATTTAGTTTGCTTGAAGTAACAAGCTCCTGGCTATGACCAGTAGGCACTGATGGTTTTGTAAACAGCTCTTTTTTTGAAAATATGTCTCTGAATCACAAGGTAAAGGCAGAAGTGGGAGGAGCTGCCTCTAATGTGAAACTCTCAGGTGGTTAGTATGTCCCCAGCAAAAAGTCCACAAAGTCTGGGAACCTCTGCAGTCAACTAAGGAAGGAAGTTGAAGCATGGCTAGAAGAATTATTTGGATCAAAATCACTTTGGGAAAGAACTATTAACTCTTCTCTTAAGTGAAATGGTAGATATCTGTTACAGATGTTTCTTTCTGCAAAATACTGCATGATTTATTACTGTGAGAAAAACTTAAAATTCCATATATAGAAAAAAGGTTCTGAAAGACCTCAGAGATACTCGGCAGTCTTGTTGCCTTTACTTAGACATGGTACAGATCTAGGTAACCTGTCTGATTTGCCATGTGGGTGGTTGTAAATGACTAGGGAAAAGAGTGAGAACAGTTACAGAAGGCAATATCTCTTATTTATGCTCCTAGCATAGTTCTTGTATGGAACAGCTCATTTTAAATAAGAACATATGCAGTCATGGTCTGCAAGGGCTTTAATGGCACAATTTTTTTAAACACAAGCTAATCAGTAAACTCAGCGCAGCTAAAGAAATCATGGACATGAGAAACTTAAGTCAGAGATATAACTTTGGATCTGCAATCAGAACTGCACCTTTAGTCTGGAATTAGCATGCCAGCCAAGGAAGGAGGAAGTGTCTCCGCACTTAAGTGAAACTATGAAGAGAGAGAAGTATTGAGTAGCAAAGATAGTTAATGTCTTGACAATGACAGTAAAAAAGTCAGTCTTGCAAAAGAAATTAAGGAATTAAAGCTATTAGGAAAAGTTTCTTTAGCCATTTAAGTAAAAAGTGGGGGCAGCTAATGACCAGTGTAGTCAAAAATTATGATGGTCTTGTTAGAGCACTGAAGGCTTACATAACTACTTTTCCCCTTCATTAGAAGCATAAGGCAGACTGGCTAATGATGCACATGGGATTACTGCATCCTAGGTGGGTGTAAAGCTTGGAGTTTGTCATGTGCAGATGTGCACTTAATAGTTTTGGGGGGGTTTTTTGTAGTAAGTCTGTCATGTCAGGGCTATTGCTGTATGGCTGAAGAATAGCCAACTTGCATTTAAGGTAGCATGGAAAACTGGTATCTGCAGACTTTGTTCTCACCCCAGTGGTAGGGAAAAAAAACAAGCTTTAAAGGAAGGACAAAATTTTCAGAAGAAACAGATATGCAAAATGTTTGGGTGTTTTAGGGAAATACCCCTGCTAGATGAACATAACTTTCTTTGATAAGACTACTGTTATACTTTGTTAGGAAAAAAAAGATTAAAGCATATCCTATCAACAGTTCAGGAGTTGGTGAAGACCCCTATGAGAAGCTGTTAGACAAGACCAACACTATTACAATGAATTTTGAGATGCGTAGGCAAGTGAGAAGAAGAGATGGCAATGAGCTGTGCTGGAAATTGCTGACCCTCTGCTCTGCTGGTGAAATTACTTACAGATAGGTCTTACTTCACCTCCAATAAAAATACTAGTGGCCTTATTCTAGGCATTAGGAGAAGAATACTAATGGAATTAGTTGGCAACACACAGATGAGATGCATTATTAATGTAGAGGGGAATTGGAGTATCGCAGCAGGTTGGAGTAAGAAATATATGCAGTATTTCGTAGTAGAGTACAAGATACTGCATTTAAGGAAGAAAACTTAGAATTTTTTGTTCCACGATGTCAGCGCTTATAGGAGCCCCATGAAAACAATGAAGAGAAGGATCTGGGTAACTAAAGCAACAAAAAAAAATTGGGTTCCTAGGGTATATTTTAGGCACATTATTTTCAGTAGTTTTATGGAAGTGTTTTATCATTTAACTAAGTGCTCATCTCAAAAGTTGTTTGAATTCTGGTCATCTAGAGTCAGGATGTTTATTTGGATTATAGAAGGTATAGAGAAGTACTGCAATTATTGGGAGAATTGGAAAACCTGATATACAGGAAGAAACTAGAAAAGTTTGGCTTGGTATAACTGTAGAAGAATGCTGAAAGGTGCATCAGATTTCTGCTTTAGTACAGTCTGTATGGAGGCAAGTAGGTAACGGGATGGAGAAGAGGTGCAGACAACATGGACAAAAGGAAGTGGTTCTAAAATGTTTCAGTTATCAAGGCTGGAAGTTTGAGAAAGTTTCCAGTCATCGAAAGCAATAAAGTTCAGTAGGGTCTTACCAGTAAAAACGGTGGTGGCGAAAGTTAGTTATATGATTGTCTCATTGAGAAATTTACTAATGTGATAATTGTTTGTAGTTGCCATGATCATGAAGGCCAATTTCAGTGCTGTGTTGCTGTCTGCACCTAAAGGATGAAGACCAGAGAGATAAGATTTTTGGTTTAAACTGATCTAAAAGTGTGCAGCTTTTGAACATAGCAGTATTGTGCTCTCTTTTGCCCTGTCCCTTGTGCTTGCACTAGTGTGTTTGACTACAGTGTTCCTTGAAATACAGTGTTCCAAGGATTACCCTTCCACCAGATCACTTAGGAAAAACTTAAGCTGTAAGAGTTCCCTCATCTGGTTTGTCACATGGCCCCAGAGTCCTGGTGCTGTCATCACAGGGGGTGGAATGGGAGCTCCCATCAATCTTTTTAAATGGATCATATTCCTTAGCATCAGTAAAAAGCTTTATTTGTGTAGAAGGTGGAAACAAGTAGAGATTCCTCTTGCTCTGGTATTGCCTGTATCTTTCAAACCATGTATTGAATCCCTTGGTGTCTTTCATTCAGTAACTGACCTAGCAGCTTGAGAGGATGGGTGAAATTTGAGTTGCAAGAGAACGTTTTTCTTCCAAGGCTTGGTGTCTTGTAGTTTCTACATTTCTCTGGTGGGCTGGGTGGCATACTTTTTTTCTTTTACAGTAGCACTGGAGAGCTGTCATCCTCAGAATCTATACATCTGGTATTTCTTAGGTGTGAAAAAAGCTGAGCCTCAGATGAATGCACCCATAGTATGACTTCTTGATGCAGAATTAACACTTACGGGTTTTTTGTTGGGTTTTTTTGTCTTGCAGGAAGCAGTGGCAGGAGCTGCGGTTCTTGGGACTTTGGCAACCCCTGGGCTGGTATCTCCAGCACTGACTCTGGCCCAGCCATTAGGGGCATTGCCACAGGCTGTAATGGCAGCACAAGCCCCAGGAGTTATTACAGGTATGTTTACTCTTCATTTTGTCATTTGTGTGTGTTACCAAAGCACGGTTCTCTATAGCTAGGGTCACAACTAAGGAGAATTTGAAGCTGAAATCCTCCTCCCTGCCCTGCTTTGTCAAGAACTTTTTTTGTTTGTGCAGCATAGGAGTGTATTTTGGTATATAATAGATACGACAGGGACATGAACTTCACAGCAGGAGTGCATGGCACTCTGAGTGAAAATCTGGATAATTGTTACTCCATGCAAAATCCTGCACTCTATCTCCCTTCTGGGCAAGTATATGATGTGTGTATTGAGTGCTTACGTCCTGTATGCTGACTAAGTTGCTGCTTGTGTCTCCCTGGTTGTTGTCGGTGCAGAGCAAATAAAACCATCTAGGTTCTCTTTATCACTGGCTGGTGTGTACCCAAATCTTGCAGAACATCAGTTCTTTTCTTTATGCTACAGAGTTTGTACTCTTACAGGTGTAACCCCTGCCCGACCTCCCATTCCTGTCACTATTCCACAAGTGGGAGTTGTGAATCCTATCCTGGCTAGTCCCCCAGCATTGGGCCTGATGGAGGTCAAAAAGGAGAAGGAAGAAGAGGAAGTGTTCCAGGAGTCAGAGAGGCCAGAGATGCTGAGTGAACAGGAGCACATGAGCATATCTGGCAGCAGTGCCCGTCATATGGTGATGCAGAAATTGCTTCGTAAACAGGAGGTGAGTGCAATGTGACTGCCCTGAGCTGGTTCCAGTTGTCAGCAAATGAGACTACTAGGTCTTTAACCAGAGACACCTCCTAGCCAAGCCTCTTCTGGCCTAGTGACTGGTCTGAACCCTCAGAGAAACTCCGAGAAGATCCTAAAGGCAGAATAAGAACCATCACAAGCAGTTCATAAACAGGTAGCCTTTGTAGTCCCATATGAGCTGTGTGGGGCACCTACAATGTGTGCTGCAGGAAGCCTGTACCACATACAAAACTGCATAGCTATACTCACATTAAGACAGATCTAAACCTAGTAGTCTCTGCTTCTTGTGCACCTGGCAGAGCTTGGGAAGCTGAAAAGTCCTTGACTACGTAAGCACTACTTAGCACACTGATGTTTTAGTTGTTGCTCTCAACATTCTTCTCATACTAAATCCAAAACACAGCACTATACCAGCTATTAGGAAGAAAATTAACTCTATCCCAGCTGAAACCAGGACAATGAGTTAGCTAGTGAGTGTTCTCCTTTACTTTCAAAGGGTACGTAATTTTAAACACATCTTTGAGCTTCTGACTTCGTAGCCTATTTTCCTCTGTCACAAGTACCTTTCCCAAAGAATCCAATTCATTTGGCATACTTGCTTGAAAAAAGTTTAGCAGTGTTGAAAATGAGTCTTAAACTACACCATTCTCAAAGCTGCTTAGCGTTCTCAGCCTATAAGTACCCTTCTGTTTTTGTTGTTCTTTTAGTAGGCTGTTAAAGGCAGTTATACAGACGTGAATAAGAACTGGAACAAGTATTTTAAAATTATACTGAACCTGAAATGCCGTGTCTGCTAGTCTATGATGTTGGGCAGGGCCAGAGCTGTGAGAAAGGGATGTGATGGAGCTGGGTGTAATGCACAAAAACAGAGGCTGCCCAGAGAGGTTGTGGAGACATTCAGAAGTCATCTCAATGTGGTCCTGGGCAACTCTAGGTGGCCCTGCTTGAGCAGGGCAGCTTGGACCAGGTGACCTACAGAGGTCCCTTCCAACCCCAACCATTCTGTGATAGAGATGCTCAGTCACAAAAGGGCTTAATGGGAGGATGCATATGAGGGGTATGTTGCAGGCACTCTGACGGACTCGTATGTCGTTATCCCCTGTAATGGAAGTACCTGGTCAACCATCAGTTGTCAGAGGTATAAAAGACCTGGTTAATCCTTCTACTTTATTTAGAAGTGAGGACAGATTTTTTAAAAAATGCATGACGGTGATATTGAAGATAAGAAAGAAAAAAATAACTGGATAGGAACAGCACAAGAAAAATTCTAGAGGTCTCCAGGTCACTTGTGCTTCAAAGATATGTCTAAGAAAAGCCCAAGAGATGGCACACAGCTTTCCTGACTGAGGCCAGCCACAACATAGCTGTCAGTGAATGAGATTTGTTCATGCTTCTGATGCCTGGGAAGAAAATTTACTAATTTATCCCTGAGAACTTCAGATGTTATTGGTTTCATGGAATATGCTTGTAATGACATAGCACTGGAATATCTGCTGGTGCTCAGGCTTGCTGCATAATATGATGTGGCTTTGCAAATCTAATCTCAATGTCTCTTAGGCATATTAATTCATTTGTCTTGGCCTTCTCTCTGCAGTCCACTGTGATGGTGCTTCGCAACATGGTGGATCCAAAGGACATTGATGACGACCTAGAGGGAGAAGTGACGGAAGAATGTGGCAAATTTGGGGCTGTGAACAGGGTCATCATCTACCAGGAGAAGCAAGGAGAAGAGGAGGATGCTGAGATCATTGTCAAGATCTTTGTGGAGTTCTCCATGGCGTCAGAGACTCACAAAGCCATTCAGGCTCTGAATGGGCGCTGGTTTGCAGGAAGAAAGGTGGTAGCAGAGGTGTATGACCAGGAGAGATTTGATAACAGTGACCTGTCAGCATGAACTCTACTTGAAAGACTTCGCCCCTGCCCCCTCTGCCTGTCTGGGGTTTTTTTAGCCATGTGTAAAGAACGCTCCAGGGTGGGCACAAATCTCTGTGATGTACTTGTAGTTTGGATAAAAGCGCGAAGAAAGCTGTGTGCATCTGTGTGTGTGTTAAAGGGGCTGACATCTCGTCAGCTGAGTCTGGCATGGGTCTGGCCTCATCCACCTAGAAGAGCGGGGCCAGAGCCTGAAGAGGGGTTGCAGCTTGTGCTTCTGCCTTACACTGTGGTCACTTCAGAAACACTCAGGTCAAGATCCCACTGCACCTTTTAGGGGCTGGAATAGCAGTTCTCTTCAGAGGTGGGCCACAAATGGTTGGAATGGAGTATTTCAGCAGCACACTTGAATGCTGCTGTATTAACAACAAGGAGGGTAGTCTGGGTGGTGCTGGGAGGGAGCTTTTCTGCTGAGGACCTGCATGTTGAGCTCGGACTCAGGAGCCCAAATGTGGGTCAGAGCCCAGAACTGAACCAGCTGGGCCTTTTTGCAGTGTTCACATCATGTTCTGATATCATAGTTTGAACCTCACAGTTTTATTGATGGGTCAGAGCTACCCTTACTGATCCTTCCTTAATGTGGAGAGTGAGAGTAGTGTTGATTTGCAGCACCTAAACTGCATTTATGAAATAAATATCTAGCCCTTGTACTATGGACAGTCATATGGAACACATGCCTTGGCCTGAAAGGAAAGTTTGGTGTTTTTTTTTGTTGAGGACTCAAAGCTTTAGTAATATTTACAAAGCTTAAATGCATTTATTTTAGTAATTTTTCTGTCTAGTTAATGAGTAGGAACAGAATTAGCTTATGTTAATTATTTTAAATATTTTAAGTATGTAAGGGGCTACTATATTGGTTGTTACGCATAACTGGTACACAGCACAGGTCTGAAGAAAATAATTGTTTTAGTTTAGAAATTTAAATAAAGGAAGAATGATCTCAAAGGAACTTCAGTAGGGAATTCCGAGTTGAGCCTGCAGTTGTGGGTTGCTTCTAAGCTTGGAGATGTTTTTAAAATTAATTTTTTTTATTTTGTTTCAAACACTCAAAAGAACCCTTCTTCTATTGTAGGTTAGAAATTTTTATTTGCAGTTTAACTTTATTTATGATTAATCTAAGTTTACTTCTTTTTGTACTAATGTGGCCTGTTAGCTTAAATAACCTTTCTTCCCTGTTTTTATACCCATTCCAAGTTAATAGCAAGCCTGTTGTTTTCAACTTGTGTTTTGATAGCCGAAATCTCTTGGGATCAGCTTGTTCTTTGCCTGGTCATCTGCCCTAGCAGCCCTTCTCTGCATTTGTTAGCTTGAATGTCCTTTTCTTGAAAGTAGTTGACTAGACCTGCTGAATATATTGTACAGTGGCATTCCTCCTTTCTTACCTCTGCTGGAAATGCATCATACCATCTGATAGGATCATCAGCCACCTGTGATCCCGTTGACCTCTCTCACAGCCACAGCATACTGGTAGCTCACAGTTGCCCCAGTTTCTCAATGCAGCACAGCTTCTTTGCTGTTTTTGTTTGTGTTGCAGGAGAAAATTCACTATTTTTAATTGTTCCAGAGTTTTGTTATTCCTCCTAAGGAAAATTAAAACACCTCTCCGATGACTTAGTTGGTTTGTCTAGTTCTATTTTCTGCTATTTGCTCCTGTTCTGTTGGCTGGATTTAGGAGTATAAAGACTGCACTAGAACTTTCCTTGTGCTGTTGATGGTTTAAAAAAATGAAGTGGATAAAAACGATGCAAGGGGAGAGCATAGATTGAAGAATGACAGCCTAAGTGTTAATCAAAAAGTTTTTGTGCACGATTAATCTTACTTGGCTGACAAGACGATATTTTAGAAAAGTAACTTCATAAATGTCTTGACAAGTCGAATGTCTGACAAAAGATCATCTATCTTGACTTCTGTGTGGCCTTTGACACAGTCCTCCTCAACATCCTTGTAACTAAATTGGAGAGAGAGGGGTTTGGTGGATGAACTATTAGATGGATAAGGAATTGGCTGGATGGCTGCATCCAAAGAGTTGCAGTGAACAGCTCCATGTCAAAATGGAGATCAGTAATGAGTAGTGTCCCTCAGGGGTCCATACTGGCACTGATACTGTACAATATTTTTATTAATGACAGAGAGAGTGGATTGAGCGCACCCTCAGCAAGTTTGCAGATCACACCAAGCTGAGTGGTGCAGTTGATACAACTGGAGGTATGGGATGCCATCCAGAGGGACCTTGACAGGCTTGAGGAGTGGGCCAATGTGAAGCACATGACGTTCAACAAAGCCAAGTGCAAGGTCCTGCACCTTGGTTGGGGTAATCCCCAGTATCAGTATGGACTCGGGGAGGAATGGACTGAGAGCAGCCCTGGGGAGAAGGACTTGGGGGTGTTGGTTGATGAGAAGCTCAACATGACCCGGCAATGTGCGCTTGCAGCCCAGACAGCCAAGTGTATCCTGGGCTGCATCTAAAGCAGAGTGGCCAACTGGTTGAGGAAGGATTTCTCCCTCTCTACTCCACTATTGTGAGGACCCCCCTGGAGCACTGCATCCAGCTCTGGGGTCCCCAGCACAAGAAAGACATGGACCAGTCAGAGCCGGTCCAAAGGAGGCCACAGAAATGGTCTGAAGGCTGGAACACCTGCTGTGAAGGAAGGCTGAGAGAGTTGGGGTTGTTCAGCCTGGAGAAGAGAAGGCTTCGGGGAGACCTTACTGTGGCCTTTCAATATATAAAGGAAGCTTATAAGAAAGACAAGGCAAGACAAGGCCTGTAGTGACAGGACAAGGGGCCACAGTTTTAAACTGAAAGAGGGGAGATTTAGATCAGACATAAGGAAGAAATTTTTTACAATGAGGGTGGTGATACAGGTGACCAGGTTGCCCAGAGAAGTTGTGGATGCCCCATCCCTGGAAGTGTTCAAGGTCAGGTTGGACGGGGCTCTGAGCAACCTGATCTAATGGAAGATGTCCCTGCCCATGGCAGGGGGAGGGACTAGATGATCTTCAAAGGTCCCTTCCAATCACTAGATGACCTTTAAGGGTCCCTTCCAACCCAAACCATTCTGTGATTCTATGAATCTAAGATCAGGTGTTGTAATTAAAATGCTATAGCCTGAGCTAAACACAAATTGGTAAGGAATAGCTGACAAAAAAAATACAATCCTAAACAGAAAAAAAAAAATCAAAACATTGAATGAGGAAGGGCTTTTTTCCCCTGGGATCGTAGAATCATAGAACAGTTTGGGTTGGAAGGGACCTTTAAAGGTCATCCAGTCCAACACCCAAATGTCGTAATAGATCTTAATAGAAATCTGATTTAGGCCAAATGTAGACGTTTCTAATGATTTAGGGTTTTGAAGCAGGTATAGAAATATGCATTTATCAGGCTAGCGTGGCAGGTCAATAGCATGTTAGGCTTGGCATAAGTGCATATAGTCTGCTTTGTTTTGTGTTTAAAATGGTTTATTCAGCAATGGGGGATTCTGACTTGGAAAGCTGTAACTTGGAAAAGGATGAGAAGGTTATGAGGATAATCGGTGGGTGTGCTATGTGGTGTTGGATGTTGTGGTGTTCATCTCTTGGGGCAAGTTCTGGGGGTTTCACCATCCATACCGTTAGCCTTCTAGGTGACTGTACAAGCCTAAAGCTGTCGGTGACTAAAAGGATGACACGTGTGACCAGAGGAGCACAAAGTTGCACTGTGAGAGCCTCCCTTTGGAGAAACTGGCAGGCTGCTGCCGTAGGCTGGTGAGCCCGTCTGTTGGTCCCCAGGAACACTGATTGTGTTGGACCCTTCTCTGAATTTACTGATGGCCTCTCACCGTTCCTTCCCTGTTCCCTCATATATGATGCTTCAGAGATGTCTCTGCATCAGCAATTCCCATTTAATCATGTATTCTTCCAACTATTGTATTTCGTGTCATGCTTTCTCAGCAAACTGGACAAAGTTCTAGATGTCTTCAGGTGCAGCATGGATCTGGTAGGAGTATAGACAAAAGAATGGGTTCCTCTACATTAGTCTATTAGTCAGGCTTCAATCTTTCTTGATACTCCTCTTCTTAAATGGTTGTAGTCTGAACAGTTTTCTGATAGGATGACTAACTAACAAGGTGTCTTCAAGTTATTTCACCTTCAGGCTTTTTCAGACTTTTCCTATTGACAGAATACACCACTCTGCAGAGTAAGAGTTTTCAGCTAGCTTTATCTGTGTAGGGCTTTCTCAACTGATCCTTTGACAGCATTGGTCTTCAGGGTGAATTATTTGAAAAATGTGGGCAATTCAGAATGGTCTTTTTGCAGAAACAACCTCAACATCTGGAAACCTTGCCACATGATTCCACACCAATGGACTTTCCTAGATTTGTAAGCCTAAATTACAATGGAGAACCATGCTGATCTCGTTACGATTCAGGCACAGGTCTGCAGTAGTTGCCTGAAGGACAGAACGCTAAACCTGTCCAAGTTTGGTTTCCTGTAGTTCCTGGAGTCTGTATGTTTAGGTGTGCCGATACTGAATGATAATCATGCTGGCAGCTGTGGTGTGTCACAGCGGCCCGTATATATCTTGAAGCAGAGTGTGTGTGACTTACCTAGTACCAGAATTGATCGAACAGAAGCCGAACTGAGCAGCTGGGATGCTTTGCTGCCTTATTTATGGCAGCAAGTTGTTTGGGTGCAGCTGCACAAACTATTGAATGTCTCTGGTGGCAACTGTCAGAGGAGGCTCTAGGTTTTAATGAAAACATCCCAAAAATGTTTGGGGTAAGGATGAAACCTTTTTGCCAGAGGCTGGAGCTTACAGATGGGCCCAACCAGTAAAGAGTTCAACTTTTCTAATCCCTAAAGGAAACAGCATTTGTGGGAAGTACAGGCCAAGAGGCTGCTCCAGATGGGTTTTCATGTCTTGACTCTGCGCCACTGGTTCCTTACCAGCAGAGGGGTCAGAAGCTTTACCTCTTGTAAGACTGTGGGCCTTCTCTGTAGGCCCAAAGACACTGTTTTAAAGAGGATACATCTTAAGTGGAGGTGAGAAAAATAACTGCACCACAGAAGCCTGGTACCAGCTGTGCAGGATTGGTTCTCAGGTTTTTGAATTGGATCATTTCAGCGTCACAGGGAAAAGAGAGCTTGCGAGCTCCCGCACCTATGCTCTCTGCTGAGAGACCTCTCCTACCTCTATAGGATTGCCTCCCTGAAAAACAAGGCTTGAGGTCTCACCCCAGTGGATACGGGTGCTTGAGTAAGCTCAGTCAGGTACTTCATGATACTGGGAGACTTTCATCTAAATTCATCTTAAACTGGTTCCAGCCATTCCTGTATCTGTCGCTTCTGTTTCTCCCCACCCTACCTACCCCAGTTTTGAAACACTTTTTCCTGACTCCCTTACTTTAGATTTGAATGCTTGGGCAAAAGGGATAACTAATCCCCTGCTTAAATCCTGCATATATACACCTAATTATAGAGCTGCATACCACTGATGTTTTATTTGGCCCAGGTCGTCAAGTTTCAGGGCCTTAACCCCTTCGATGCTGTTCTTTGTCTAGTTCCTGCTGTTGACTTGTGTACAAGTTTAAAGTCTGTAAAGCCTGTGGATTACTGGTGTCTTCCTGCATAGCAGATGAGCAGGAAGAGACCAAATAATTTGGGAAGTAGCAGCCTGAAGCAAAATAGGTACACAAGAAGGTTTTTTTTCGTATCTCGTTGGTACTTGGATAGACTATCTGTCCATATCATCTTCACGCCAGGTAAATGGTTCAACTTTCAGTATGAATAAAGTAAAATCCTGATTTGTCAGCATTTTCCTGTATGTGCTGCCTCTTGTGATCTTCAGTTTTATGGCTCTTGGGCTCTCAGAGAGACAGCCAGAATGACAGGACTGTAAATTGCTAACACAGGCACGAGTGTCCCATCCTTCTAAAAGAGCATGCCTAACAAGAAAAGAGGAGTTAATAGTACTGTAGAAGGCTAGTTAGTTAGTATTCATGCTTCTAAAACGATAGTCCTTTATCTCTAGCTAAACACAAGAGTAGTTGAAATAACCTGAATTTACAGCCAAGGATTATTTTTTTTTTTTTTACTTTATTTTTTGTATGAGCTAATTACCAGACTTCATTGGCAAGTCTGTGGAGAGTTACTACCAAAGCATCTGTCAGTCTTTCCTGACAGTCCATGCCTGCATCTCTCACACACACATTCTGAAGTAGAGCTTCAGCTTTATCCCTTCTGTTCCCATTGACGTTAGACCTCTTGGTGATGATACTTCTTTCCTGCAAAGACCTGGTGCAGCTGCTGCTGGCAAAGATCTCTCTCTCACACGTGCATATTGCACTGGGGGTACCCGTATGTCCTCTTAGATCTAACCTGTAATTCCTGGGGACTGGCACAGAAGAGCTTGAGCCTTGAAGCTGTGGGCCTTCCTATTCTCTTTGACCCAGCTTATCTCACCTTGACAGTCTTTTTCCCCGGTGTTCATAAAACTGCCTTGACAATTGGTTACTTTTCCATAAATGGGACTGTATCACCTGAGGTTTTCATCTCTTCCCTCAATGCCCAGTCCTTAGTTCCAACAGAATAAACCAAGTGGACTTGCACTAAGTGACAGTTCTGCTGTTCAGATGAAGGGCCCATCCTGCCCAAGGCGGTGGCCTGTGCAGGTTCCTAGACAAAAGTGTAGAATAGGGCAAGCTTGGAATGAATATGCTTCAGATGCCAACAACTTACAGGTAAGAGTTTTCCTAAATTACAAGCTGTGTCAATCCATGCACCACTAGCTCAATCCTCAGTTTCTGGGGCATCATGCAGCACTGGACCTGGTGAATCCCTTCTGGGATGCAAGTTCCACTGAAGCAGTCAAGGGTAGCTGTCGTCAGAGCCCTTCGCACACAGCTCGGCTTCTCCCGCCTTCTTCGTCTTCCTCCAGTTGGCTAGGAAGCTTAAGTACTTGGGGCTTCTTAGAAAAGAGTTTTTTCCTCTGGGCCTGTTTCAGTGAACTTCCCACTGAAGCTGTTCCAGACGCCTCCATGGGTGATAGATCTAGCAACATTATATGGGGGTTCTGAGGCTGAAGGAAGAGAGTACCAGCAAAACCAGCTGATACGGGGCAGCAGTCTGCAACAGAAAGAGCTGTCTGGCTATTTTTCAGGATGTGCTTTAGGTCCAAGCTTCCTGATGAACCTGTCATTTAATGAAATTGCATGGCAAATAGGGTGCAGTTTTCCCGTGAAAACAGAAAATGGAATGGCTTGAATTTTCAAGCGCTAAAGGGCAGAGGAACAGTGTTCTACATAGCGTCTGCTCTGCAGCAGCCAAGCATTCAAGTGTAATGAAGTGTGGTCACAGAAAACTGGTTGTCTCAGAAACTTAGTCCTGCATATTAAGACAGCACCACACAGAGATGGGGACAAGGCTGTGATGGGACTTTTCCAGTGATCTTTGGTAACCTTTATCCTCAGTTTGGTTTGCAAGTCAGTGTGTGTGTTAGCACTGATTCAGCATCAGAGCCTTCCCTGGTGAGATGATAAAACCCTGACAGCAGTTCAGCACGTGGGAGGCAGAGCTGGCTTAGTGCTGCACCTGTAACAGCTGGATAGAGCAAGAGAAGCTTAAACAGAAAATATAGTTTCCTTCTTTACCAATTAGGGAAGATAGGCTTCCAGAGAAAAGCACATCAAATCCTTGATTTGTTGAGAATCAACCAGGTTCACATCTCTCACTGGTCTGGAAGATGAGCAACGATAGGTGTATTCAGAGCTTCCGTAACAGGGCGTACAAATGCTTTCCTCTTGGGGTAGCTGCTGTTAAATGGCTTCCATTGCTTGAAACCATTACAGAATTTTTGCTCTACCTTGAAGATTTTAACTCTTTAATAAAACCATCTTCTTCCCACTTACAGAGCCCTTGAGAATAGTATCAAAATGAAGTTAGCACTGGGAAGATGTGCAGAGTTCGTGATCTTAAATGCTGAGATTTACAGATAGATTTTTCCAACTTGTTCAAGTTGGAAACCTCACATTAGCAACCAGTCAACAAGTTGGAAACCTCACATTAGCAACCAGTTTCATACCTGCTCTTGTATTAACATCTTCATTTAGCTTAGATGGGTCTTTTTTTGTTTTTAACCTTATTTGCGTACTTTCATAAATATGATCTCTTGCTATTATTAGTGTTTTAGTAGGCTAGATGAATCAAATTTATAAATTCTTCCTTATTAAGAGTTTTCAGTTATTCTGATCATTCTAGAAGACAGTCTGAACAGGGACACAGTTTGTAAGCTCATTTTTTCTTGAACTGTAAGTGACCAGAACCTAGGCATTTCAGATGTCTACAAGTACCTCTGAGATCAGTTGCTTACCTGTCTTACCTGTGTCCAATGACTACATCCAGTCCTCACAGTTTCAGCTCCCTCACAGGCACCTTTTTTGGGTTGCTTTCTATTCTGGGTGAATTGTTTCTGTTTCTCCTACACCATGTCTAACCTGTGAGCTTGTGCATAGTGGAAATTCTTGTTCTTTGTTTCTAACATAACCTTGCACTTGTGCTGAAATTTAGGCAGGCCTATTAATGAAACCATCTTCAAAATATCACAGTTTTTGCTTTGTTGTGCTGTCCCTCCATTTTCTAGGAAACATAGCTGGGACATTCCTATGTTTTGGTACCAATGCTAAGAGCTGGTCCTAAAATTCAAATCTCATCTTTCTATTTCCTGATGGTTAATACATCATCTATCTTACAGTTCCTGTAGTCACCCCCATTTTTTTCCTAGCTACCTTCGTGATTTCTGATGGGGTACTACACCAACTGATGCATTACACTAGTTTACTTCTGCCCAGAAAAAAAAAAATTGTGTTAAGTCATGGGCATGATTTCTCTAGTATAGAATACACTGCAATTGAAGCAAATGAAGGATTAATAAACCCAAAATTTAAAATTTTAAAATTTTAAAAATTCCTTCCTTCAGAATTTCACAGCCATTGCCCATTACTAATGGTGAGGCTGAAAGACCCTGCAGTAACTTGGACAACCACCTCCTGCTTTTCACAAGTGCCAGTGCCTCACTCTTCTCTTTGTTGCAGAAATATTTCTGACTCTGCAGTACGAGGAAAGCAGAGCGTATAGAAGGAGCCTGTGGACTGCCTTGGGCTGGTTGGTGTCCAAGGCTGTTCCTGGGGTGCTGGGCTCTGCCCAGTGTCACACAAGTGCGTGTGTGAAGAGATGCCACATTCAAACAGTGAGGAATGAAAAAGTTTTACTGTGAGATAAATGTCCACTCTAAGAACTGGTGTGGAGGTGGAGACCTGTGTGCAAAGCAAAAGTAGCTGGGACGGAGAATCTGGTTTGGAGAGGAGATGAGTGTAATGACCGGGTGACACAGCTGGGCTGGAGGTGGGAAATTAAGGGGTGATAAACTTAAATGAGTGGAAATAACTGGGTAAGGAAGATCACGAGTGATAAAGAGACCAGGAAACTCTGAAAGCAATACAGGATGAGAACAAGGAGGACAACTTAAGAGGTAACAACGGTGACACAGCTGGGCTGGAGGTGGGAAATTAAGGGGTGATAAACTTAAATGGGCGGAAATAACTGGGTAAGGAAGATCACGAGTGATAAAGAGACCAGGAAACTCTGAAAGCAATACAGGATGAGAACAAGGAGGACAACTTAAGAGGTAACAACTTACTTTGGACTTCATGCTTTTGCTGCAAAGCAACATCTTAGGCCACGTGTCCCAGAACTGAATGCACAGGTAGATTTTAAACCTAGTGTCGTGATTGTGCCTTGCTGTGTGTGGGGGAGATGGAGATGGTAATTGCTGTTCTTTATTTCTCCTTTCGCAGCACTTGTTTTACAAGCCTGTTTTGTCCCCCTTGACTCATGTTCTTCTGTATGTATGTTCTGTATTGTTCGAGCTTTTTATAGAGAACCCATTTCATACTTCGGATTGCCTTCATATACCATCTTTAGTCTAACTAGTCTTTTAAAAAGAGAAACGTTGATGCCTCACAGAAGTTTACACAGTGGCATAAGCTTTTTTCAAAGCATTTTCCTAATAAGGTCTCACATTATAAAGTCGATATCCAGCAGCTGCCAATTAGGAGTATGTGTGTGAGCCTGTGCACATGAATTGTTCAGGAAACCATCACAGCTCTCACTATATAAATGAAGTTGGGGTTATTTTTCCCTTCGGATGTTACTTTCCGTGGGTGAAGAGCAAGAGCTTTCGGGGCGGAGGCTGACTGACCGACCCCCGGTGTCGCCGGGCTGGCTTTCAGCGCAAGGCGCGGCACCGCGGAGGTGAGACCCGCCACCAGCAGTGCCGGTCACTGCTTTCAAAGCCGGCTCCGGTTTATTCCCGCGGCACCCCGGGGTGCCGGCGCAGCCTCTGCCC
>NW_009222704.1:0-7888 GCF_000690835.1 Fulmarus glacialis
GATTCTATGATTCTATGATTCTAGTCTCTGTTGCCTTACATTGTTTCCCTGTGCACCTCAGAAAACATCATTAAAGTGTAAACATCACCCATTGCACTCCCTTCATCTGCCCACCACAGAAGGCAGTCAGGCCGATCAGGCACAATCTGCCCATGGTACATCCATGCTGGCTGTTCCCAGTCACCTTCCTGTCCTTCATGTGCTTGGACATGGCTTCCAGGAAGACAGGCTCCATAATCCTCCTGGAGACTGAGGTTAGGCCAATAGTTCCCTGGATCCTCCTCCTTGCCCTCCATTAAAATGGGCATGACATTGGCCTTTTTTTCTCTCCCCTGACTGCCATGACCTTTCCAAGATGATAGAAAGGGGTCTTGCAGTTGCATCAGCCAACCCTCAGCACCCTTGGATGCAGCCCATGTGATTCCACAGTCTGGTGTTTGCCCTGTTGACTTCAGTGGTCATCAACGCAGTCTGCCTTTCCTGTAAGTCAAGTATCACCCTCCCAGTCTCTACCACTAGACTCAGAGACTGGGAGGCCTCAGGACAAACCTGTAAAGTAAAAACTGAAGCAAAAAAGCTATTGAATACCTCAGCCTTTTCCATGTCCCTAGGTCCCGTGTCCCACTGAGCCATGGCCAGTTTTCCTGGTCTTCCTTTTGTTGCAATGTATTTGTAGAAGCCCTTCTTGTTGCCCTTCACTCCAATGGAAGTTGAAGCCAAGTAAATTTAAGTTATATGTAAGTTTTTAAAATAGTGTGGCAGTTGACTACTACAACACATTTGTAAAGAAAAAGGTGGAGTCTACAGCTCTTCAATTCTCTTTGCTGGCAGTCTTTCTGGAAAGTATATTTTAACAGAACAGAAATAATTGGCTCCTGAAAAAACCTGTCTTGTGGCCTCTTATACAAAAGGTCAGATGCAAACATACCAATAGACCTCAATGTTCATAGACTGAAACCAGCATAAAGCATGTATTTCCTTGGTTCTGCCTACACAGCAAACAAAACTCTCAGCAAGTATCATAGCAAGTCAGAGGTGTCCCCAGCTGCACGATGTTCAGTGTAGCTGCTAAGGCACTTTCTGCTGGAAAAGATTAATTTTCCGTTTACTTGCATTAATAAATTCAGACAAAGTTTTAAGCATATTGATGTGAATACACCAGTAATGCAGTAGGGCAACAGCCTGTTTATATTTCTGTAGAATGACATTTATTGCAGTGGTGAACTTTACAAACACTTTGGACCAGATGGCGACTGGTCTCCTTGATGGCACATGGGGGAAGGAGAGCCCCTAAGAACAGAGCACAAAGGAAATCTCGGCAGTTCACAAGGTAACACCTCCACTGACAGTGGCTTTCCCAAAGCAACAGGGCTTTTTCTGTTTGCCCTTTACATGGGGCTAAGCCTGGTGGGTATGAGCTCATCAAGAGGAACAGATGTGGCAACCTTGTCAAGATGGACAGAGCTGTCACCTGCTCCTCACAGTCTTTAGAGACCAGGGCCACCTTCAACTGAACTTTTGAAAGTAGTTCAAGCCTATGTTGAAGTGTATCAGAATGTTTGGAGAAATCCCAAGGTGAGAACAAACAAGGACAATGTTTTGGCAGGTAACTGTCCTTTTTTGTTCAGGTCTCTGGTCATTTGCTCACATTCAGCCATCCTTTTTTAGCTTTCTTCTTTTGTTACCTGAGTCCGCCCCTTTTAAACAGCTTGCTGTCCTGACCCCTCAAGCTGCAGATTTTGATATTGGTGTGGTACTCCACTGCAATTCGTGCCCACACTGCAGGCATGGAGCAAAGCCCAGCCACTGCAGCCAAAGGGACCTGAAGCAGAGAGATCTTTCCCCTTCCCTCTTCCCTAAGATGACTCCCATGTCTTATTCAACTCTCACAAATGGGCTTTAAATTGCTTGCAGGTAAATGCTGATCTTCTGTCCGCAAATGCACAATTCTGTCTGCATACTGCAGATAGACTCTTTTGGTTTTATGAAATGCAACCATTCACATCAGCAAAATTTACATGCTTTTCCAGGCTCTTTACCGTTAATGCTCATCTGTACCAAAGAAACAGGATGCTCTTTGAGATACCTGATGAAGGTACTCTTTAAGCACTTTTCATCGCACACATAGTGCATACAGAACACCACCATTTGTGTATACCTCTGAAGTGCAGCATTTGAGAATGTACCTTTACATATTACCATAATGCAGGCAACAAATACAAGCTTAGTGTAACAACGTATCATTTTCACAATCATCCAATATATATGTTAGAAGGCCAACTCTGCAGACTCATCTGCATAGACAGCAATAGCAAAAATATTTAAAAGAAAGAGATTCAGAAATAAAACTCTGGGTGCTACAATTCTAGAAGAAATAAAAACTAAGAGCTACAAAATCATGCAGACTTCATTTTGGACTGGCTGACCTTAGAAGTACCATTGCTTCAGACATTTTCCCAAGAGAATTGAAAGCCACTGGAGGAAAAAGCACTTGTGTGCACACATGGGTATCTTGTGCATACACACAGACACATGCACATGGTGCAATTTCTCCGTTACACTGAATAAAGCATACAGGATCCTAAGAACTACCAGTTAATTTGGTGGCTGTATCTTCAGATATAGAGCACATCTGCCAAATGACAGAGAAATGGATTGATCGCCACAGATATTTTTTTCTTATTTGATGCTGATGTAATTTATATCAGAAGCAGAGCTGGAATGCCAACCTGGACCAGTGTCCAGCTGCGGCCCCAGCGCGTTAGCTCCCAGATTCCTCTGTTAGTTGTGTACATCTGTAGATCTATCAACCTGTCAGGCCCAACTTCTAAACCGCTTTAATGTGCTCCAAAGATAAACACTCCTATATTTAGGAAAGGAAAGGAGAGGCTTCTTTTGCTGATAAAAATATGATTTACTACAGGCCTTGGACAGAACCTTTCCAATTAAAAACATGGCTTAAGCATTTTTTTTTGTCCTCAATGAAATCAGAATGTCAGTGTAATTCTGTTTGTTAATTTTAGCTCGATTTACCAGGAATAATCCCCCTGAGCCAGTAGCTGGCCTCCAAAGCATTCCAGCTTCCTGTGGGATAACAAGGAATAATAAGAAACATCCTACTGTAAAATAAGCAAGGTTGGTGTGAAGTTTGTTCCTGTGTTGTTAGACAGACAAGCCTATAGCAAGTACTCAGCAATGATCAAATAGATGTCCAGAGACCTTTTTCCTAACAGGCAACTCAGCAGCTTCAAACAGATTTCTTGAGATAATTCACATGTGGTATGGGCCGACAAAGCAGTATTAATCTCCTGCTTTAAATCAAGTTTCTGTCATAAGGCTCCATTAATCTCTCCCATGTTATCAAGTGTCTTAGTGGTAGGAAATTATATTTCTAAATTGAATTCTCTTTCAGTGTAGCAAGAAATATTTTCCAAACTTCTAATAGGAAGTGTAAAACCTGTGACGCCAACAGTACATTTGAATAAAAGCTATAAATTAAAGCTGCTTTCTTCCAAGCCCCAACGTTAGCGCAAAATAACAAAGATTGGTTATCTAGAAAGAAGAAATTAAATACAAGATTTTAAATGAAAGTGAGGCAACAGATGGTTAACTTTTTTATTTGCCTTTTTATAGCAATTGGATTTTTTTAAAAAAAACTTTATAGTCAAATAATCTCCAGGCACTAATAAAACACTTATTGATTTTTAGAGTATATACTTACTCTACAAGATGTCTTAACCTGCAGCATCTACTATTTTTAATGGAAACAGATACTCTTTACATAAGTCTGCAAAGTTAGTGCCCCTTTGTTTCATGGGAGACAAATTTACAGTAAGTAAATGTGTCCGCATTAAATTTACTATGCTAAAGGTAAAGTGAATAACCACAGGCGACAAAACAACTTAATTTTATGGCCAGCAATAGAGCTGCGGGGTGGATAGGGGTAGGAGGCAGCAGAATCTACTGCAGCATTGACAAATTTTACAGCCTTTGCTTTTCAAGAAGTACAATACCGCAATCTCAGTAATGTTTAGATAGACTTGTCCCACAGACTTCTTTGAATCTTATCTACTGCTGACCATTACCGTCTCACGGAGTGCAACAAACAGCACTGGTCAGGGGCTTAGATCAGAGATACCACCTGCACAGTCACACAGCAGTAAATACAGAGAACTCTTATATATCAATATATTTGGATTTGCATTAGGCAGAAATTCAAAGCCACATGCCTGGGCACCACCACTCAATCACATCAGCCTTGCAGCCAAACCCAAATGCAGGTGGTACAAAAGGAAGGAATCGTCTTAATTTATCAGGCTTTGGATGAGTTAGATGGATTCCATTTCACCCAGATGCAATTTACATTAAAAAAAAAAAAAAAGACAACCTGTGTAGCTATAGATTTATTCCCTCTCTATAGCAGTTAGACTTTTCTCACAAAGTGAAAGGCAGAACCCTTTCCACAAAATCTTTACTTTGAGGAGGGGTGCGGGTGGTGTAAACTTTTAAGTTCAGCTGGGAAACATGATGTAATGACTGGATACAATCAACAGCACGGCAAGAACTGACTTGCTTTAAATATTCCTGTTTTCACTCCTATGACAATGATCTCAGAGAGTCCCCTCCGGCATCGCCATGATCTTTATTGCTGCACTTTTCTAATATGCCCCAACCTTTAAAGTATCTGTCCTCATAATTGGAGCTGATCATGGAAACATGAAATAGTTGTGAAAGTTTTGTCCATAAAGAAAATTTTTTCTAAACGTTTCCCAAGGCTAATATGGGCACGTGCATAACGTATTGGCAAGTAGAGCAGTCCCATACACACACAAAACAACTAATAGCAGTGAGCTGAGGAGGCCACGGTGAAAACTGTCTCTCAGACTAGCGGCTACTTTTGGCTGCAGGAACTAAATAAGATCTGATGCAGAGCAAAAATGTAACCTAAGTGTTTCCACAAAACAGAGCTCTTCATTTTTGGCCAGCTTTCTTTGTGACAAAGGGAAGGATCATTCTCCCATCCAATAGAAAGACAAGGGAGAAAAGAGAGAAGGGGGGAGAGAGAGAGAGAAAGGGAAAAGCAAGAGAGAAAGAGAGAAGGGCGGCCGCAGCCACTGGGGCTGGGGGGAAGGGGGAACGCACCCAAGAGCTGGCACGCCTCACGTTAGCATTGCAGCAGCTGTACTGCAGTTTCTGCAAACGATTAGTAACGAAAGGAGCCTGTTCTTGTCAATGCATCTGAAAGGCCCTCAACATTTTTTTTATAGTCCCTTTGTTTGCCCATCAGGCTACTCCCTCACTACATTAATTTTATCCTCTTTCAAGTAAAGCTGTTTCACTGCATGCGTTTGAGAGGCATTTGCAGTCCCAGCTCCAAAGCAAATAGATGGTGCGCACTGCCGCATTCAGCAGCCTGTGCACAGCACATCTCCGCAGAAACTTCTTCTGCAGTTTGCCCTAGGTATCCCTCTGATAAGCAGCAGCAGAAATGTCTTCCCAAAACACCGACGTTTTCCCTGGAGACTGCTGATCAGAGTCTTTTCCTACCATAACCGAGATCCAGCAATAAAGAGGAAATATGGTCTTAGGACAACATAAGCAGAACCACATGCTCCTCTAAAATTCAGGATTTTAAGAACTCCTCGAGAGTACATGTAAAAATATATAGCGTAGGCCAGATGTTAACTCTCATATTTCAATGTGCTCTTCTACATAGAGAAAGAGAATCTAAAGAGAGTAAAAGACTCCTTTAAGATAAGTGTCCTTATTTGTGTTACCTGAATTCAGTAAAGATTTAGATGAGTCTCTGCTCAGAACATAAATATAGACCTTTGGCAACAAAAAGAAAGGCCAGCAATCAAAAATGGAAAGAAATGACAGAGCATGTTATTCAAAGGTCAAACCCACACCTCCCATAGACAGCAATCTATTAAAAAAGGGCTAACATTCAATCACTAAATTAATTAGAGGAAAGAGGAATTAAACTAATTATCATATAATACTGCTCATTAGAGGAATATTGTATGATCCTCCCATTCCAGCAATTTCTTATACTAATTTACAAGCAAGAGACCATTTTCTTAAACAAGCTGTTGATACAAATGATGCCTTTTCCCAAAAGTTAAAAGCCAAGAACCTCTGGAAGTTCAGCGAAGATTTCTGAATAGAGACTTCCCTTTACCAACCAAGTTACAGAAGCCTGATGTACAGGATGGCCAACATTTAGTTTAGCTTTTGACAGGTTTAAGGCCTGGCATCCTGCAAAGATAGACATCAGAGCATTCTACCACTGGCAAGGGAGACTTAGCAGCAAATAATTCAAGATAATTATGCTTAAATGCATTCCCATTGCTTGATGACACTGATTCATTCTTTGCATGAAGCGTGCAGCAAAACAAAACCAGATGTTTACCTTCTGATGTAACTTTATATGCCAAAAAAGCAGCTTAAAGCCCTGAAGTAGCCATGTTTTATAATATTTAATGGAATGGCTGGCAAGATGATCTCACTTGTAAAGCTGGGTGCCACCAATATCTCAACTCTCCTGCAGTCAAAAAGAAAACACAAGTGTCAGCTAAAGTGGGTGTTCTGCAAATAGCCCTGTACGCTCCGAGACCGTCATCTGAATTTCATGTGTTATGGAGATAGAGAAGTTATGCCAGCTACATACGTGGCTCATATCTTTCATTATGAAATATTTTCTTGCTTCTGATGATGTCGATCTTTGCGTTACACCCAGGGAAATACAAATGTCATAAAAATCACAAATAATTAAGTTCCCTTACTTAAGCAGATTCAGACATACTGAACTAGCACAGCTTTGTGGTCCAGGATCAAGGTAGGTAGTTATCCTAAAGCAGAAAAAGCAACAGAAATATTTTAGATAGATTTATATTTGGCACTCCTTTTTTTAGGGCTGGTATGAGCTGATGTTTGGCATATATCACCACCTGGCTATATATCACCTTCAGAATTAAAGGCCTTCAGACCTTGCAGATTCTTTGCTGGCTTAGTGCTTTCTATCCTTGCTTTCATCAAGACACGCTCAGAAACATTCCTGATGCTGTGAAGTTTGATTTGTCTGAAGGGAAGGATGGCATGAAATTTAAAGATCTCATATTCCACAGTCACAGAAAAACAAGATACATTTTAAAAAAACAGCATCTCTGTAGAGCTGCAGGATAGTACCCTGGATGAAGAGACTGCCACATTTCTGGAAAACAAAGAAACTCCCCACCCTTGCTCCCCAACTTCTTTTTTTCTTTAAGTGCTGCCTGCTTCAAATACAGACTTGAAGTTTTTTCATGTATGTAACTCTTCATCTTACAGAGATACAAAGCGCAGAGCAGAACAGATCACACAACACTTACTTATCTTTACACCATCCAGAAGCTGCTTTCCACTTCGTAGGAAGCACCAACACCCAACTCACTTTTCCCCTCCAGGAAAATTTTTACAGAAGCGGGAGGCACGTACCTACACCAGTCACACCAGCAGTAGGCTTTAAAGCATGATGCCAGTGCAATACTGGGGAAAAAGAACTCAGAGTTTGAGTTAGAAAAAACCTGCTAAAATATAGGCATTGGGCTTTATTTTATGTATTGGGTTTGCATGACAAGGTTTTGGTAGCAGGGGGGCTACAGGGGTGGCTTCTGTGAGAAGCTGCTAGAAGCTTCCCCTATGTCCAATAGAGCCAATGCCAGCCGGCTCCAAGATGGACCCGCTACTGGCCAAGGCCCAGCCCATCAACAGTGGTGGCAGTGCCACTAAATACGTGGTAACATATTTAAGAAGGAGAGGAAAAAACCATGCAGGAGAAACTGCAGTGGGAGAGAGGAGTGAGAATGTGTGAGAGCAATAACCCTGCAGACACCAAGATCAGTGGAGA
>NW_009222705.1:0-11404 GCF_000690835.1 Fulmarus glacialis
TAATTACAATACTTTCCATACAGCTTATACTATTCTTCATTTTCTATTTTCTTGCTGAATCCTGTTTCCACTGCTAGAGCCATCCCTCCTTTTCTAACGCCTTCATCTCTATTGGTCCCACGACCAACACTGTGGTGGCTTCTCATCTGCTTCAGACATCTGCCCCACGCTTCCTCTTAAAGCCTCTTCCCCCGCAGGCAATCAGCCCGTGCATTTCTTTCTTCATCACAGATGCATTAACCTAATCAAAGTCGAAGAAGCCCTTTCCTCTCATTGTTCAAGCTGCCAGCCTCAGCAACAGCCTCTGCTTCAGCTTCCTCCACCAGCTTCTGCCTTCTTCCCAGCCTTCCCTCCTGTCTTCCCTCTTGCTGTCACATCTTGAAGAAGATCTTCCTCCAGGCAACCATTTCTTTCTAAAGTTGTCCTTTAAGAGTCTGTCCCAGGCATCCCTCTGCCCTGTCCTCCCCCTGTGCACCTTCCCTTGCCCTTACGCTGGTAGTACCCATCTCCTTCTGCTTTGCTCCCACCAAAGCCAGCTCACGCAACACCAGACTGAAGAAAGCCAAGACTCACCCTCCAGGAGGGGAAGGGCAGAGCCTCCAGCGCTGCTTTAGCAGATCCCATTTCTGATGTATTTTGCCATTACAGCACCGAGCATGAATGAGCATCTTCCGAGCTTGTGACCCTCACCACTGTGATACAGAGGACCTTCTGGATTCCTGTAACAAGGCAGCTCCGCGACCTGCTTCGTGAGATCTGGTGCAAATATTATTCGGAAATAGTAAGACTGAATTCTGCTGGCACAAACTCCTCAGAATTTGGATTAACTGCACTTCGGGGTACTTTTTTATAAAAAAACCCTTTATGTTTAATTAAAAAATAATTCAAGAACAGAGGTTCAAATATTGGCCACTGCAGACATTGAATATCTTTAAAAAATACATTTTCTTATGCATTATCATGAGATCTTAATGCCCAGCAAAGACAGTGATGTGAGAGAGACGGTAATATCCCCAGCTATACTCACAGACCTCTTCGGATCAGGGATCCAAGGACTAACTCACAGTTATGTGATGAATTAGAATGGATTTTTTTTTTTTTTTAAGTTTGTAAGTGCAGAGGGCAGCACATAACTATTTTGGGAGAGTTCCTGTCAACAATGAAAGAAAAAAATCTAAAATTCTCCCTTTTCAAGGAGACCTATCCACACCCGTACCCTCCTAAACTGGTAAGACACAGTATTACAAAGACTTCTTTACCTCTGAAAATAAGACAGATAAACATACAAAGATTACTAATTCAATACTTTTAAGATGAATAAAACACATGAAGACTCTCAAAATGGTGCCTCTGATTCAGTAAACACAGATCTAACTGGGCAACCCACACAAGCGAAGTGGGTGTCCGGAGGAGAACACAGCCTTGCCCGCTCCACCCACTGATTAACGTTGTCGGTGTCCTCCGAGGATGACCCTCCTGCCAGCACAGACTGGCTGCACGCACACGGCCTGCGTCCTCTCCCCGGGGCCAGGAGAAGGATTGCCATGGCCAGCAGCAGGGCAGGTCGTGGCCGTCGGGTCCCACCGTTGCTGCTCCCCCATGACCAACACTCAACGTCAACAGGAGTCAAACAAGAGTTGCGTTTGCCTCCCGTTATTCCCCTGCCCTAGCTCTAGATATTTACATTTGAAAATAGTATCTGTCACTCCCACAAACCAAGTATTTTTTCTTTTCTGTTTGAACCTGAAGGAAAAAAATCCAAATCCCCGGGTGTCTGACATCAAAGCGTGGTAGAAGGAAACTATTGGGATGGTATTCTGGCATTAACGCGGCACTAGAAAGGAAGAGCAGATGGGCAGTGAGGAAGCAAATCCTGTTGAAATATGATTAAGTGACACTGAAGATAAGGAAAACCATGAAAACTAAAGGGCAGGTAAGGGGATTTTAAGTGCAATATAAAAGGGGATTTGTGGCACATGTAATTCCTCCTTTAAATGTTGATTAAACAGATTTTTTTTTGCCTCTCAATTATAGTTACAGACCATTTTGTTTCTGTCTGTGCTCTCTGCAAGCATCAGTGAAAGCTGAAAGTGTTTGGCACTTTTGTATCTACTGTATGTTTATGTTTTATTCTCACTCACTAAGTACATTTCCAACTAAAGGTGAAAACAGGAGGCATAAAGAGAAGAATGTGCCATAAAGTATCTCCGGCATTCTGAGGAAAAAAGCTCATGATTTCCTGGAAGATGATGGTTTCATTTCAACCACGTTTCAAATCAAGCTTTATCAATTGCCATTTATGACTAGGCAAGCCTGGCTTCCGATCGTGTCGTTTCTTACATGTCATTTGCCAAAGTAGAAAGTCTGCTGTAAGTATTATGGGATGAAGTAGGGTTTTTTTTAATTATTTGTGCTGATGCAATCAGTTGCATATGTCAATAAGTTACGAATTGTGAGTGAATCACCATTCTTAGCATTAGAAATAGGTTTTATTCTTCCGTTTCTGTACACGCCCACCTCCACCAACCCTCGCTATGCCATTTTTCTTTGAAGCTCATTTACAGACCTAAGCGGACTAGAACAACCAGCCCTCCTGTTTCCCAGTGGGACCACCTGCTCAAGAGTTGGCCTTTCAAAATGTTTCATCTCACCATTTCTATTATTTTCTCTGCCTCTCAGAGAAGAAGATTTAATTCAATTTTTAAATTCCACAGGATCGCTGATGGAGGGAGAGGACAGGAAAGGAGCAGGGGATGGATGAAGAGAGGGAGGAAATACCTTGAGCCTATTTTTGGGCCAATCCCATGCATTTTACTGAACTTTTCCGCAATCATAAGTCCAAAGGGTTCCTCAAACACCTCTCCAAGCTGTGCTGCTCACTCTGCTCCACATGAACTCAGGATGGAGGGGGAGAAGGAAAGGCAGGTGTGTGCGGACAGGGCTGCTTGCCCCAGCACTCCAGAAGAGGAGACCTCTGTACCAACCTTGCAAAACTGACATTATACCGAGATAAATATGTACCATTCTTTGGATATCAAATCTGCATTTTATTTTTTTCTTTGTATGGGAAATCCTGACTCATGCCTGTGGCTGGGACTGGGCATGTGTGACGTGTGCTCAGCTAGTATTGCTTGTGGCCAGTTAGAAAAATCATCTAATGCACCACAGGTTTAAATCATAATTTAAACCTGCCAAGTCTCATAACTTCCAAGAGGCAAATTTACCATAAAGAGAACGGTTTCCACTTACTAGATTTCATATTCAGATCTCTGGCACACAGACTTGCCACCAAAGAAGTCTTTTATGCAAGCACATAATCAACGGAAGCCTTCATTTTCACTGTGGTTAGATTTAATGTGATAATGAATATTCCAGTGTCAGCTCCGGGTAAACTGATGGGGTTTCACCTCAGATTCCCTCCTTTAAATATCTCACGCAGGCACACGCTTGCTGAGTGGTAAATAATTTAGCAGCACCAGCAGAAGGACACCTGAGATGAGTTCGAAATGCAGGCGTACCTGCCTCGCGCACGTACTGCCCCGTGTTCCTGCTCTTGTAAACAGCACCAGTAGTGCCGCAAAGAGTGCGAAGGCTGTATTACCCGTGTATATCAGCCTTTATTACCCGTGTATATCAGCCTTTATTACCCGTGTATATCAGCCCCTTGCAATGGAGAGCAAAGGGAGAAAAATGCACGGCTTCAGCAAGCTGCACGGGGAAAAATCCCCCCCCGGTGCACCACGGTCACCCATGAAGGTCCCATTGGGCTCACCACTGCTCGGCTGGTTCAAGTGGGACATGGAAGGTCCGGGCAGGGAAGCTCGGTGGTGTTGTCCCACCAGCGCCAGAGCCATGAGGAATCCACGTTCCCTAATTGGCAGCAGGTTTTTTTTATTATAATTTGCAGAACTACAGATGATATTTTGCATTCGTTTGAGAATCTCTCTGCAGTTTGCAAACATTTACCCACCCCATATGAGACGAATTCTTTCACACTCATTTTACGGACATGGAATGTGGCTGAATTAATATTACCATGAAAACCTTCTTTGCAGATTTCCCCACCTGTGTCACCATATTTTACCCTCATTACCTAACTAGGGCTGCCTGGGGGAGCAGCTTTCCAACATAATTGTTAGGGATCTGCTATTTCTTTGGGCTTTTCACCTATTTTGCAGTTATGGGCCGATGTTTTTCCTCTCCTTCTTTTTGCCAGTTTCAAGTTTCCACTCCAACACCAAATGC
Source organism: Fulmarus glacialis (assembly GCF_000690835.1). NCBI lineage: Eukaryota > Metazoa > Chordata > Aves > Procellariiformes > Procellariidae > Fulmarus > Fulmarus glacialis. The sequence continues at coordinate 4,246 of NW_009222705.1, forward strand.
TTTCCTCTTTTTCTACCGCTGTTAACACCAGGCAGATCAAACAAACACAAAAGTGTTTTCTCAAAAAATAATCATTAAGCATATCGTGTAGTTTAGTTCAAGTGACAGCTGAATATTTGTTTCATTAATAAGTAATTTGCAATTAATTCATGGAGTCATTCCTAAAAGAACATTGTGATGTTTCCATGGTTTTAAAGTGGCAAAACACTAGTCATTTTCTGACAAAATTTCAGTACAAATTGCTTGTATACATCCACTGGAAAAATCCAACTTCTGAAGAGGAGTGTCCCCATGATGTAGGAACACGGCTCCCATGGCAAGGCACCTACATACAATATGCAAATAACTGCAGTATTTAGGATTTGAATTTCAGGTGCATGGATGCTCAAGCTGCTCCATTCAAATGATTAGTAACGAAATTACTAAAGTTAAGTTTTTTTCCATTTGAGGCTCATAAACAACTCTTCTCCATGCTGGAAGAACAACAAAATCTCCAATACAAATGTTCAATTGATCTATTTTCAATCAAAAAGCTGGACAAACAGGTGATTGTTATCCTGCCATCTGAAACCGAAGATGCTCCAGCTCACAAAGGCTCCGGAGGCTCTAAAATCATGTCAGGAGTTATGGGCCACCCCTCCGCCAGCTGAGCATCTCTCCTTGGAGGACCAAGGGGCTCCATCTTCAAGCCTACGAAGGTCACCTTCCGTCTGGGATGAAATAGGCACCATTCACATGGACATTTTTTTAAGAATTAAATAGCAGTTTACCACCTTTCACAATATTCTTTCTAACCTTACGAACTGGCACGATTTGGGAATATATAACACAGGAAGGTGTCTTTAATCCCAGACACCAGCACCACTTCCACTCTAAACCCCAGGACCTGACACCTGGCCAGCAAAGACTAAGGACATTTCTAAGCTACAGAAACAATTACAATTATTGCCATATCACCTTCTCAGTAACCTTCCCCCAAAATTATAAGTTAGAGAGTTGTCTGTAATCATTAACTGCCTGAAGGAGAGAGGCGCATTACCAAAGCAACGAACCTCTAATCAACAGAGTGGGAGCAGCACAGAAGAGAAAAATAACTCCTTAACAAGCAAGTTGCAAGAGTTTAAAAAAAAAAAAAAAATCTGATTTGGCATATATAGTTAGCACCCTGCAGTTGCAAAATTAAAATGTTGGAAAAAGTGAACATCATAAATTTGTACCTACTTGGAAATGTAATTTGCTAGAATTACGCTTTTAGATGGAAGTGCTTACAGGTTTTCATATTCAGCTGCAAGAGGACCAATTATATTAATGAACTGACACAGCTCTGAAGTGACACAACAGAGAGCTGGTAAAAAAAAAAAATTATCAAATGTTTGTTTTTCAATTAAAAATGAACAAAAAAAATATTTTTTTTAAACTGAAAAAATGCCCAATTTCAAGCTATCCTAATTGAGATGAATAGATAGCTAACTTGGTGTCTGGAAAGCAAAGTTCTAGACCCTTTTACAAAAATCTTTAACTGGAAGGGTTTTTTAATTTTTCAGAAAGACCAGGTTAAAATTAATATTTTAAAAATTGCTGGAATGCCATAATTTCTGAGCTAAAAATTAATGAAGTTGGATAAGAGAATCTATAAATTATCTGGCAAGAAAATCTGGAAATAATCAGCTATTTTGTATCTTCCATCAATACACCGTGCTTTGCTACACAATGATTTCCATGATAAGATGTGGCTTTGCCTTGAATGCAATTTGCAACCTATTAGCTTGATCCAGTTTCCACAGAAGTAAATGAAAAGATTACCATTGACTTCAATGAAAGCTGGATTAGACTCTGTTCACATTCACAGTGGAAAAAAAAAAAAAAATCTTAATGATTATTTATGCCAGAAATTCCAGTGTAAAAAGGAAAATTGGTGCAAACGTGTTGAAGAATTTGAAGAGAAAAATGAGCGCAGTGGTTATAAAATATGATTCCACTAAAATTGTAAGATTACTAATTACTCTGAATAAGGTTATAGAAATGCTATAGATGTAATTAAGTGGCACAAATATACTTCCAAATCCAATTATAGCAATGGAGCAATGATTAGACAGTTGCATTAAGAGTTAAAATAAAATATGATACTAGATAAATGGGTATATTAGAAAGGCATTATTAGATTTTCTTGCATTTATCCACCATCGAGTGCCACCAACCCTTGAAGCTAGGGACAAATAGAAGAAAACAGATAGAGGAGAAAGATTGAGTTCGCTTGCTAAATATAGCCAGTAACAACTGAGGTATTTCTACTAGAAAAGATAAAAGGAGAGATACCAGCTACCAATATATGATTTGCACAACAAATCAAAATACTGAGTTTTATTCAGAGTCCTACAGCTCCACCAGAATTAACAACTTCTCTAAGTACCAGACCATAAAAGAAGTAAAACTTGAAAAGGATTTACTGCAGAAAGTTCAAACATCCCAGAGAAAATATACCAATAAAGAGCCAATTATTGCAACCATCAATATTCAGCAGTGGACTATCAGAGGAAAAGATATGCAGATTCACTTAGGAAAAAATACAGTCATGCCTATCATTTGGCAGAAGAACATTACTTGCAGATAGGAAAAGGGACACTAGCTTTATTTCTATGTTTAAATAATAATTTGGTACTTTACCCATTATGTCAGGAAACTAACATTTAGAGGAAATGAATACCTGCACAGTGTCACAGTGAGACCCCTTCTGATTTAAAACTAAAAGAAGTCATCCCTTGCTTTGCTCTCTCCAGTCCTTGAAATTCATACTGACTTCAAAAATATATATATAGTGTGCATCAGGTTTGCCAACTTTCGAAACCCAAAGGAAATATTCACCAATTGCCAGAAACTTGTAGGTCATGCTTAAATCACTTACCTGGTTTTAAAATTCAAACATAAACCAGGCACAACTTGCATGGGTTTTTTGTGAGAATTCCTCTCTGGTGGATTGGTAAATTAAGGCTTCCCATTAATAAACACTTGCAGTTTATCCCGAGTTTGCAGTCACAGGAGAGGGCTGGTAAGGAGCTCAGTTTATAACGTCAGGCAGACTGTATCTGCCCCCCCCAGGTACATGTTCGGCCATTAGCACAATAAAAAGAAGCAAGGGGAAGAAGGAAAAAACCCCTAAAAATAGTCCGTTATTCTGCTTTTCCTATAATACTGTAAAGACAAACAGAAACATCCACATGCTCAGCTATGCCTTGGCTAAGCAAACCTCATAAATGTCTGAATTTCCCATTATGGCCATGATTTCTAGAGGGAGATGAAATCTTTGCCTCTCTCTAAATTGATGGGAGTCTCCCTCCTCCCTTCAGATGCCAGAATATGGAAGTAGAAGACTATCCCTCTGAAGGCTGTATTTTATAATACTTTGATGAGATGCCTTTTGATTTAGGGTTTGCATGAAGGAAGAAAAAAAAATCCATGTAGTCTGCCAGCTCATCTAACCCAACTTTAATCACTTACTGTGTAGACAGCTATATCTGAGCTAGTCATCTGAAATCCCTTTAAAGTCAATGGTGAGAAATAGATGTTTTTAGGACGCAATTAATTGATTGGAAGGAAGAGGGATCTATCATATATGGAAAAGAATTGTGGCCCAGAGGGTTCTGCTTTCCTCCATTTACTTTACAAGGAGTTCACACATCTGCATTGTAGTAGTCATCCAAAAGAGGTGAGAAGAATATCACAGAATCTCTCTATTAACCAATCTCTCTTTTTTTAAAATGTCTTCTACTGTTTCTCTTCCCTTCTGTTTCTACGCCTACCCTCTCTGGGACATCAGTTCCATTTTTTATATTGTAAGCCCATTAACCTCTCAAGGAAATGGGTTCGTTCATCTGATGTTAAAGAAAGCTTTTAGGTCATACATGACCACTCACCTGGGCCAGAAGAACTGATCCATCAGGTTTAAAAAACACATTAATGGGTAGTTTCATGACGATTGTCACAGAAATATTCAGAATTGCACAAATAAGAGAAAACTGCCCACCGTTTCACCACTCTCCCAAGGACCCATGGGCCCTTCAGCTCCCAGGACTCCTGGTCACGTCCAAAATTATGATGGTTACTTATAGGCTAAGGAGCTGGGCTGTGATGATTTTCATGGAGACAGAGAAAAATATTCCCCCTCAAGAGGACATGGCATATCTCTTGACTTGAAAACATAGCAAATCAGGAGGAAGAAAAAATTAATAATAATAAATTTATCTTCATCAAGTAAGATCCAATGAAGCCAACTTGAAATAAGTTTTGCCAGACTTGAAAGTTGTGGAGACCTCCAAATGCCTTTCTTTTGCCTGATCTACCACCCAATGGATAGCCCTGTGCAATTTCGTTCTGCTTTTACAAGCTGGTGAACCAGCCTATTTCCTCTCACCCACCAAAGAGCAACCATTGTACTGAAGATCTTTGAGAAATCTGCCGCACACTCTGACATAAGGGAGTAAGTTTTGTTTCATGTTTTCCTTATGCTGGGGCATTCATCTTCAAAGTGCCTCGCACGCAACCGGGGAGCCTTAGAAGCGTATCAGGGGCAATTCAAAGAGCTTTGCGTGGAGCAGGAGGGGGTTCCTGTTCAAAGCTGCAGCCTTGCATCTGCCAGAGAAGAGCAGATTCAAAACCGAAGAGGTCACTTCACCTACCTGTAGTGGGATCTCAGATTCAGAAGACTCCAACTAAAAATAAGGGATATTTAGACAGTGTGATAACTGAAACCCTCTAGGCAATGCTCATTCTCTCTCTCCCTCACGCACAGACACATACAGAGCGATGTCTCCTTTAGAAAAAAACCCAAAACTGTAGGAGTCATAACGGCCTCCAGAAAACTTACAGATTAGCTCCATCTATAGCATCCTCCTGGTTTGAGCACAAAAGTTTCCAATGAGCTGGACCACCACAGACCTCTGTTCAGACCACCTGAAATAAGGAAACGAGAATAAGCAGTTGTTTAATACATGATAGAGTGGTGAAAACACTGATTTCTTTTAATTAGCCAATTTAATCCCATATAGGAGAAATATTCTGCTTGGCTCAGAAATCACAAGTACCTGTTCCGTGGCCGGACCTGGAAGCCCCTGGATAACATAAGGGCTCTGCCAGGATGGGCACTGTCTAAACACAGAGTAACACAGAGCTGCTTTCCCGAGAATTTATCATCTACATGGGAAATAGAAAAGTAGGGAAGACAGCATTGTTCTCCTCATTTTACACATGGAGAACTGAGACAAGGAGAGATGCGGCGCTCACGCACAAGCAGATGAACAGATGTTTAATGTCACTGATGATGTTGTGGAAATCAGAAGTGGATTTTTAAGTGAAGCAGAAGTATAATCGTCTTGCAGGTTATCTGTGGAGCCTTTGTATCAGCCACTTGGCTTGTTTTTAAAACAATTTAGATTAAATCTTTGTAATGCCTGCTTTTTGATAAGATGTAAGTAGCTCTGCATCTGCAAGGAAGTCTCATGTTGGCTGCTGAGAGAGGGCAGTAACATCTGTGGGATTTAATCCCACTGTCCCGAGGTAGCGGGGTCTATCCCTGCTCCCACTGCTGCCATACATCTGGCCCTAGCCACCTCCCTCTTCCTGCAAACATCCACTGCTGCAGCTACAAACCCCATCTCTGTATACGGTTTCTACCCTCTGTAATAGTTCTTCAGTATCTAATGTATTCAAGGACTTATTTTTTCTTTTTTTTTTTAAATAGTAAGTTAAAATACACAGCATCCTACGCTCCAGCCTCTATCCTCCTTTCTCAGACTCCTCAGATTTACATTGTAGTTGTCTCATCAAAATCTGGAAAGCCTTTGGGACGGCCTTTGTCCGAATGGCACTTCACATATAAGTTACATTACTCCCCATATCTTTTTTTTATTATTATTAGAAATAATTGGGTTTGTCTTTCTTTTAAACTCAATTTAAACATTACCTCCATTGCCACATGCTTCATTTTGCTGCAGTGCTGACTGTGGTATTTCAGATTCAGCGTGCATACTCCAAGTTCGGTTTATAACAGCAGGCCAAGATGGATCATAAACTTTATGTCTGATTCCGCTTCTTATGTGACATTCACGTTTTTTTCAAATTTTCCTACTTAGCAAATGTATTATTCCTTTAAAGCATCTGATCAAATATACTAGGATCTGGGAGATAATTCCAAAATTTAATTTAACTGTAAAATTATGCATGTATCACATGTATTCACGTATAGCTTAATTTGCAACAAGGCGTCTCTCAAGAAGAGCTAACCATTTTGAGACCCCTTCATACCATAAGGCTGCTAGAACACACACTATGCTGTACAACCTGCTTTCAAAAGGTTTCAAAGCCTGCATTTGCAATGTGTTTCCTTTTTTCCATATGTTATTCTCACTTTTGTTGTTCTTGCAGTGACCTCACCTGGGGCAATGAGGCTGCAAGCCCTCCACAGGTCTTCACAGAAAGAGCAATCCGTTTATGCCCCATATGTTTCCCAGGTTGTAAAACAGCATAAAAGTACAAATGAAGGGCCTCATACTATTTTTCTTCCTGCTGTGTGCAATCAAGCCAGAAAGTATCCCTTACTCAGAAGGAACCTGCAAATTACCCCGGCGTACCTGACCCACCAGCAGAATACATCATTAGGACCGTTTTCCCCCCCTCGCTCACATCGCCGGTGCGGTGCTGGCTCTTCTCCTGCTGAGCTCCTCCAGCAGGTCTGTAATGCTGCCCGGCTCCACAATGCCTGGTTTGAAAGAAAAATCCTAAATGTGAATGAAACACAAACCTTTGCTACCAAAACACGTGAATTATTTTCAAAGAACTTTACATCACTTTACGCATTGCGGGATTGACCCCATGTATCTGGGAAGTCTGAAACTGAAATAGATTTAACGCAGCTAAGAAGTAATCACAGGAAAGCATTTCGGATTCAGCCAAGTATGAAGTAAGGCAGTCTATTTTCTTCAAAGAAAGCTGAGGCTACCTTTCATTGCATTCAACTACATCAATTATATAGAGCTTTAATGGAAAAGGATTAAAAAGTACAAAGGTAAAACAAACAGCATTACTGCAATGTCCAGTAGGATGAAACGACTTCCTTACATCTTAGGTATGATTACAGAACTACTAAAAAAAGGAAGGAAGCAGGAAT